>NC_046225.1:45843499-46143499 GCF_009819885.2 Catharus ustulatus
TCTGGACAGCATCCACCTTGGAAAGTCTGCCCCACAACTTCTAATTATGCATATGATGTTATATGGCACAGAACAACCCCTTGGTCAGCTCAGGACTGCTGTTCTGGTTGTGGCCACTCCCAGCCTCCTGCTCCCAGCTTCCTTGTTGTGGGGGGCAGAGGGAACAATTGAGAAAGCCTTGACACTGGGCAAGTCCTGCTCAGCAATAGTTTCAACATCAGTATGTGAACACCAGCATTTTGGTCACAAATCACAGGAGCACATTGATATTGCTATAAAAAGTTAACTTCATCCCCATCAGATGTGAATAAAAACATTATGGACTGAAACTTAGTTTTAGCCTTTGTCCCTGCCTGTCAGGGAATTATTTGTTATTGGGTATGATCCTGCTGCCTTTTAAATAAGTGCAAGTAGACCCTAGACCACAGTAAAAGTAGAACTAGATATTTATTGTACCTTGGAAAATCTAGGTACAGTGTTCAAGCCATACCTGATTAAATGCCTTTGAAGCTGAATAAAGTATGAAAGTTAATGAAACTGAAAGGGTGGGATTTATGGAACATGGCTGGTATGATCTTTACACTTCTCTGAAACCTAGTTTCAAGTCCAGGGATCCAGAACTTCTTTGTCAAGATAATGCTTCATTTTGGTAATTCTATTCAAAGGTGGAATGATTTTTTTTCTTCCAGCACACCTGAACCTCTGCAATACTGATCAGTATTGAAACAATAATATATGAGACTGTCACACAGCCATTCACTAGAGTGTTTGTACAAATGAAAATATAAATTATACCACTCCCAAAGAGTGGTAGTTCACACCAGCACTTACTGTACTTCCTTGGACTGAAAACAATCCAGGTGAAGACAAATAAACAAATCAAACCCCTACCATTATTTCATTTTACATTCATTTTCCTTTCACCAAAGTTTCTTCTATCATATATACAAGACTACTAAAGTGGATGCTGTTTGCCTACACTTGAAAGATGCAATCTTTTTTTTCCTGTGCATGTAGACTTCATTCACCAGACTTTAGCATTTATTGCCTGTTTCAGTTGTCCAAGCAGTAGTAGCCTGAGTAATTCCCATCCAGTTTCTTATCTCCTTTCCTTCCAGCAATTCCTTTTTCTGAAGACTCTGAAGAGCCTTTTATGGAGTGAATAATCAGATGTTGTTTTAATTTTATTAAATACAAAATCTGTGGTTTCTGCCTTCTAACCTGTGTCAGCTGCACCGCTTGAATTAAATTTACATCCCCCAATGGATAAAATATTAAAAAACCTCACTGCAGTTTGAAAATTGTGTAAAATTTGTGTCACACAAGAAAATGAAATTTGTAGTGTTTTCCCTTCTTTACATGATTCAGAGAGGAGTGAAAATTGCAGGTAAACTTTCTTATTGGTGTAATGTTACTGGAGGTAATTTCTTTTGTAAGATTATGTCCTTCTGTGGCATTCTACCCAAATAACTCCCCCACCACTTTTCCTGGAGGTATTGAAAAGCAGTATATCCTTTCACAGCCCATACACTCTTTCTAAACTCAAGTCAGCACAAAACAAATTAAGTTAATATTGATATAAATTTCATTCAAAACATCACACATCATAAATGCTGGTGGCAGAAAGAGCATAAGTTTGGACCTAATACTCAGTAAGAAGTAGCAGCTTACAAAATGATACTATAATTTTGGTTTGTGGAGAAAATCTCACTGAATATGTTAGCTTTGTCATTGCTGAAAACGTGCAGCATAAATCCTGCATAGGCTCTGTAACTGTGGTAAGTACCAAACAACTTTACCTAATGGAAATGTAAACAAAAATAACTACTTTATCCAAAGGGATCCCATGTCATTAAATATGCAGTCAAGTTGGTATACACCAAACATCTTCCCCAAACTGAAAAAAAGGCTGGATCAACAGCAGAATTGCCTGAGTGCTAGGTACATATGTAGTCAGCTTGGGGTTTTTCACAATAGATGCATTGGATTACTCATTTTCAATATTCATCACCAAAATAAATCAGAATTAACTGAAGAACATGGTTGTCTGCCTTGACACTTAGATATTGACATAATTACTGTCTCTCAAAATTCACAAGGATAATGTACACAGACAAATAGAAGTAACTATTTTCCACAGTCATCTACCATATTTTTTGTATATTAAAATTCATAACAGAATTTGAACATGACACTCTTTGCAAGATGCTTTTATATTTTGTATATGCAGCTATAATCATTGACAATGTCAGTTGGCACTTGTCAGAAAAGCCATGCTCTTAGTGATAGCATTTCTCTCTTTTGGAATTTCTGATTTTTTTTTCCTTAGTTGAAGGGATATTTTTAGAATAGAAGATTAAAAGGAGCATAAAAATCCTGAACCATCAGTATAGTACAGCTTATACAATTCATAGGTACTATGCCATTTTCCTTTTCCAAGAACTGAAATTAGCAGGAACATCATCTCGTGTGAAACTTACTGATCATCTTCATTCTGTTCTTCAAACAGGAAAGGGCCTTCTTTATAAGATTAGGATCTGTGTTTACTCATATAGGCTGTTACCTTAGGTAGAAACAGCCATGCAAAAAAATGCTGATGGCATTCCTTATAGCAGGATCATGAAGGAATACAGACATTACTTCAAAATATCAGGGCACACTAGCTCTTTTAGTTGAAATGAGAATGGCATGATGGCTGTCACTATGAATACTGCTGTGATCTGGGTAAATATTAAATAAGTCATACAGTGCTGTGCATAGCTCCAGATTTACTCCAGCCTTTATCACAAAAATTACTCTCATTTGTGCCTTCATGCTCTACTTATGACCAAGATCAGCTTTGCAAAATAGAATGTAAATAAAGGTAATGCTAGAAATATGGGACTTACTAGAAAATTGAGAAAGACTGGTGATAATATGGCGAATGATATTCCTGACAATGTGCTCTTCCTTTTCCTGTCTCTAGGTTGATCCTGGAGACAGAGGCTCTTTCTGGTGGGCTTCCAGGAGCAGTAGCAATCCAGCTCCAGGTGGTGCAGTCTGGCTCCAGAGCAGCATATCTCCCACTTGCAAAGTCCTGATGATCTGCAGCGTCTCTGACCTCAGACTTCAGTCTAGGCTCACCCCAAATCTGCATCCCTGTACTCACAGAGATGGGAATCCAAGAGAAGCAGAAACAGAGGAGCACTTATCACTAGGTGCAGGATGATACTTTCGTGGGAGGCAGTATTCCTGATGATTACTATGGCAGAGTGGCAGTCACACAACACAGTGGAAGTCACAGACTTTTGCCAAGGCAGGATGCAGCCTTTATGAAAGGTGGCTTCTCCTTGGCTCCTGTCAGCCCTCCAGCTCAGAAAGAACAAGGATGCCTTAGCTGTCAAGGTGGCAGGTTCTTTCTGCTACAAAAGAAGATGTTTTATGCCTGGGTCCTTCTGAACTGGGACTTAGAGCATTTTGAAAGCTTGAATTACATCTCAGAAGGTATTTCTTCATTCAAGCAGATCACAAAAGGAAGCAAGAAAAAAGTACTTGGAAGAAAATTTTTTGGATGTCTGAACAGATGAAAGTTACATCCCATGCAGACAACAGGATACATTAGATACTTTTCCATTCTTGGCTCATATACTGGCGCAACAGTTAGCACACTTTATCTTGAGAAATGATGAAATTTCTAATAAAACAGCTTTGTCCGTACTTCTTGTTCTCTCCACATTTTCAGAAGGTAAATTACCCTTTAATTTATTTCAGTCTGGCTCATTGTTGATTTCTCACTTCTCTCAGAGCTAGCTGGAGATTATCCAGGAGCATTTCCAGCATGCTCACAACCTTCTGTTGACTCTCAATCAAATTGTTTCTTCCTACTGACATTTACCTATACAGACACTGATATAGTATTGACTTTAAAGGCATTTCCCCCATTCTCTTTTCCTAGGATGAAAGCTCAAGTTTTAAGGAAGCTTGTTGACTAGACTATCCTTGAAGGTTCCTACTGCACATTTCTTCCTTTTTTACTCCAGGGTCTCCACCTTGACCCTGATATTAAATCAAAATGACTAAATGTGTAATGCAAATCATCAGATCACTGACTTGTTTTGCGTTTGCCATACAAGCATGACATTCAGTCATGACAGCGGTCTTGGACTGGGATGATTTTAGAAAAGATGTTTGGAAACTTTGACCTATAGACTATAAAACTGCAAAGCATTGGCACTGGTTTGCTCGGTTTGCTTTCCATTGTAATGCCTTGTGGTACCTTAGATGATGTTAAAATGATAGCACATCATCTCTTGGCTCTCTTCTGTCTTAGGCCAGAACATTTGCTTTTCATATAAATAATATAAATAAAAAATATAAATATAGATATAGATATAGATATAGTTCATCATTGCTTCAACTTTGGAATTTCATATACTGCACAATTTATAGAAAAACATAAAATATTTCCCTTGTATTTGACATCTTCTGTGTCTGCTCACACCCAGACACCTGCTATTCCTATTTACACTAAAAAAATTCTTACAGAATTAAAAAAATATAAAAAATTCTTACTTCTCCCTTAAAAATGAATGTGGTCTGTATTTCAATGTGTGTGAGAGAAAAACTATTGACTGTACCCTCAAGGCATTTGGTAAGATAAGAAATAACCTTAAGGCAATATTGTGACTTTTGCAACTACTGCTGTTTTGGAGATGTAGGGTAACGAAGTCCATTCCTTCAGTTTTAAGCTGCCAGAGGCAATCTGCCCACAGAGGACAGAGCTTATGTTTCACATTTCTTGTCTTTCATGGATAATGCTAGAAGTAAGAATTATTTGACATATTAAAGGAAATTTCTTACAAATCCCTAGAGCTTCATAAGTTTAAACTATTTTTTTTTTCTAATAGCAAGAATATTAAGTTAATCATTGAAGTGTTGAGGACATAAAGCTGTTTTCAAACTTGTTACAGAAAGGAGGATGCAATGTGCTCAAATTCCAACTGCAACAACTGGGTTATGGGGAAAATGAGGTGGACTCAGTAGTACCATGAGTTGTGCAGATGTAAAACTGCCATTAAAAAACGAGAAATCTTGACCAAGTAACTAAACTTGGGAAGAAAGTATAAAAAATTACTGTCTTGCTAGGGAAGTATTTCAAGGTTAGATCCCATAGCACTCTCAAAGAAGGTCCTGCTGTAAGGCAATTATGAACCTGGAACCAAATCCAACACTGCGTACAGTGTACATGGAAATTAAATAGCTGGGAAGAAATTTGGGTTAATCTTACTATATTTATCTCAAAGATGAAGAGTCAAATAGTTTGAAAGATAAAAGTGCATTGGGACTGAAATAAAAATCTATAATTATAAAGAATTAAAATTCTTTCTTATTCTGGTAGAAAATACTTCAGTATTTTCAGATGAACTCAAAATCATAGGGGAATTCATTGACAAGAATTATTCTCAGGGTTGGAAACATGGAGTAAATTTGCACCTAGAACACAACATTAACCAGTCCAGGCTCCCTGAGAAAACTGTCTATGTATTTCTGAGACTATGAGACATATTGAAAGTGGGGTGGCATTGAAATTCCTTCTCTGCATCACTGTGAGACCTCTGTAGTGGGAAGCTGGCTCAATGTTTTCAGAGAATGTGTAATAAAGGAGCATAACTCTCTCTAACAGGGCATATTAATCTCTTGCCACTAGTTTCCTGCTTGGAATCATGACACTGTACAGTTCGGGTGTAGCCTGCTAATTATTTTTCTCTTTTACTCATTCTTCCAAGTCTTAAAATAAACCCAAATGTATTGAAGTGGGTCAATAAATTCCCAAATATTCACTGAAGCAGGAAATGTAATCTCATAGAATCCTGATTGCTCTAGAGATTTCTAAAAGGAATGGATGCTGTGCATACCTTTTGAGCCTCTAAGACACAAAGACAAAAGGAATTTTCTTGCATCTCACTTGTCGGTATTTGTTCCTTGTTTTTTATTGCTGGTGTATAAATGTGACAATAGCATGAATTATTTCTGCAGACACAGATAACCACTAGAACTTATATTCCAATATAATATTGCAGACAAGGCACAAAGTTCTAATATTAGTTATGTCACAGCTTAATAAATTTGACATAGAGCAAACATATTTAGAGTAACACCAAAAAAAATCAAATATCTTAAAAATACTGGCTACCTGTTTTGTAATGATGAGAAGACAAACTATGCTGTACTCTAAATTACTTGAAGTACTTGATTAGGCAATGATGATTACAAATACTGAGTTTAAAGATTTTAAGAACAGTGGTCCAAATTTGACCTAAGCTGTTGTCTGCTGGCTAAATTCAGCTGTGAAAGAGGAAACTTAATAAGCTTAGCTTACACTAAGATAGAATTTCAGCATAATGACTGAGAAGGGATATGGTTCAGTTGGTATCTCATGAGAGGCATAATCAAGAAGTATGAGTTCCTGTACTCTTTCCAAAGGCACCTAAATTTGCATCATAGTTGTGTGCATATTTGTCCATATCTACACATGATGCAGGCATTTGTGTGACAGGTTGTCAGTCTGGAATAAATTGACTCTCATAATCCCAATACAGTATTTTGTAACCCAGGACCACTAGGGATTGAAGAACTGAAGTTTGTGCATGTGGAACTTCTGAGTACCTGCAGTGATGAGAGACTGGCTACAGCACTCTCCATTTCTGCAAGGAATGTTTCCTTGTCTAATGCATTCCCAGGGTTTAAATTGCAGTTCCTACTTCAGCAGCCCTCAACAAGTTACAAGAGCAAGTATACCCACTTCTGATTTTATTCTACTGTTTGTATATCACCCATCTTTTAGTCATCTTTTCAATTGGAATTATTTTTACAGCTATCTCAAGAGTCCCTTCCCTTCCCTTCCCTTCCCTTCCCTTCCCTTCCCTTCCCTTCCCTTCCCTTCCCTTCCCTTCCCTTCCCTTCCCTTCCCTTCCCTTCCCTTCCCTTCCCTTCCCTTCCCTTCCCTTCCCTTCCCTTCCTTCCCTTCCCTTCCCTTCCCTTCCCTTCCCTTCCCTTCCGGAACTTCCCTTCCCTTCCCTTCCCGGAACTTCCCTTCCCTTCCCTTCCCGGAACTTCCCTTCCCTTCCCTTCCCTTCCCTTCCCTTCCCTTCCCTTCCCTTCCCTTCCTTCCCTTCCCTTCCCTTCCCTTCCCTTCCCTTCCCTTCCTTCCCTTCCCTTCCCTTCCCTTCCTTCCCTTCCCTTCCCTTCCCTTCCCTTCCCGGAACTTCCCTTCCCTTCCCGGAACTTCCCTTCCCTTCCCTTCCCGGAACTTCCCTTCCCTTCCCTTCCCTTCCCTTCCCTTCCCTTCCCTTCCCTTCCCTTCCCTTCCCTTCCCTTCCCTTCCTCCCTTCCCTTCCCTTCCCTTCCCTTCCCTTCCCTTCCCTCCCTTCCCTTCCCTTCCCTTCCTTCCCTTCCCTTCCCGGAACTTCCCTTCCCGGAACTTCCCTTCCCTTCCCGGAACTTCCCTTCCCGGAACTTCCCTTCCCTTCCCGGAACTTCCCTTCCCTTCCCGGAACTTCCCTTCCCGGAACTTCCCTTCCCAGAACTTCCCTTCCCGGAACGTCCCTTCCCGGAACTTCCCTTCCCAGAACTTCCCTTCCCTTCCCGGAACTTCCCTTCCCTTCCCCTCTTTTCCCCATTGATTTTTCCGAATTCTGCATAGCATTAAAACACATTTAAGTCTCCAAAGGACGTGCACAAAAAAATTATGCAGTGCATTTTGTTAAACTTAGGATACAACATAATGATATCTTAGTTCCTGCTATCAAAAAGAAAGTCAAAACCATAATTGGATAAAAACTCTCACAGTGTCAAAATTTTGACATTTGGGGCACTATTTTTTCTGTTTGGTAATGCAAAGTGCTGCTTTCTCTTCACAGTGGTAAATTTAAAATTATCTCATTTGCTACTGTCTGTTTGAACTTTTCATTTCTCACCTTTCCTGTCAATCACAGAATGTAGAAAGGGAAATAACTTCTTGGTGATTGGACACATATAGCTTTAATCATCTGTCAGCTCCCGTAAATCAGCAGAAAGAACAGTCAAGACTTGGTTCAAAAACTATAACCAGAGTGTCTAAAGCTAGCCAGGTTTCTCTGATTGCTTGATTTAATAAAAAAAAAAAAGAAAGAAAAAGATTAAAAGTGAAAGTAAAATACACTGGGTATCCGAAAATGTTAAATGCATAAGGGATCATTATAATGGTCCTAGATGTAAAAGAATATCTATAACCTAATGGTTAATTAGACTTTGGAGAACATAATGTGTGCAGCAATCTGATTAAATGGGGAATATAACAAATTATTTCCTCTACCTAGGGTTTTTGAATGTAGATAGCATCAGTCCCATGAACTGGATTTTCACACTGGATACCCTCTCTGAGGCCACCTGAGGTCACCCATTTCCATCTTCCTACCACCAGTCTAGCACAAGAATTAAGGAAACCAGCTTGACAGAGATTAAACAAAAATAGTGTTTGAGATAGATGAGGCTTTCTGTGTACTCACTACTAACTCCATAAATACGTCTCTCTTAAAACATGGTCAGGAAACCAGACGAGGGGCAGTCACCTAACATGCCTTGCTGCTGACATTTCCTGGCTCTTCTTGGATTTTATCATCTTGCTTGCTCCATTCTGGCTGCAGAGCTCAGCCACTGCTGGTGACAACATGGTGAGTCAGGGAGCAGTTTTTCTCTGTTGCCAAGCTATTGACAGCAGTAGCTTATTTTATTTTGGCAGCTCCTTCCCTTCTCAAGGCCTTTTTCTTCTCTTGCTTATGCAACATTTACTTCCTTTTCAAATTCTATAAATATTTGCTCATATTATTGTTTACATTGATTTTTTTGCCAAGTGTTTACAAAGTAAAATTTTTTGCTTCTTTTTAGTCTGTACAATATCAGTGTAATTGTTAAAGGAACTCAAATAATTTTCCTAAGGGACCTATAATTTTTTAAGTGCTTTTCATTCATGCCAGGAAATGAATTCCATGTCAAAAGGCAATTAAATGAATTCTGACACTGCAATCAAACCTTTTTCTTTGATGGGTAAATCGCAAGGAATTTGATGAGAAGCAAATAAAGGTAGTTGTGAATTGTAGCTCCATTCTCTTTACAGAATAAAAAGAATGCAAATTAAGAGGCAGATGCAGTCAGGAGCAAAACATCTCACAACATCATTAGAAGAGAAATTTATCTTCATTCTTCAAGTACACTCAGCCTTCCCCCCATTGCTTCACTATTCCTCTGTGGATCAGTGGAAACATTAGAACTGATTTCTTCTCTTGAGGCACTGGCAGAAGTAGTAATGAGATGCAATTCTGATAATATCAGTGGTTGAAAAAACACAAAAATCTTGGTAAAGATAGGGCCAAGTGCTCTTTTGTGTGGAAGTTCCCAAGATCCCTTACAAGTGATGCATGTGGACATTATTGTGTCTGCCAAAAAAGCACAGAGACCTTCAGGATCTATCAGAGTAGACAATGTAATGATTTCATGGGGTGCAGACAAAGTGAAGCAGATGCAGTGTGTTCAGTCAGAGTATTTACCTGCTTAGAAAATAAACATTTGCTAAGTTTTTTTACTTTAACAAGGTTCAAAGGGTGAAATGAGTGGCAGAATGCAGTTGAGATGATTGTATTTTTTATTATTTCAGAGAAATCTGGATGGTAAATTCCAGATCCCTGGAACTTTATTGTAAATACCTATTCATAAATATTTTCAAATACATCAAAATATGCTCACACACCTCATGCACTGATTTTATGGCACTCTGAGGAAAAAGGAAGAACACTGTAGCTATTTCCCCTATTAATTAGCTGCATATACTGCATGTCACCAGTCCTGACTAAGTTACACAATAGTAACAGGTAAAATGTAAAACAATACATTTTGTGGGGAAAAAAATCCATAGTCAATGATATTTCATTATATTATTTGGGAAACAACAGTTATCAAGGCAGAGAAGTTGTTGCTGTGCAAAAAGTGATCAGAGGGCAGAAAGGTCTAAAGGTCAAGACTCCTGGTAACAGAGTTCTACCACATCCATCTCTACCAAACAATTATGCAGATTATTATTTTACAAGCATATTGATAAGACAACAAACACAAACACTATTCCACATGCTATCAGCATATGGAGAGAATTTTAGAATCAGATTTTATGAATCTTTAAACTGTTCAGGTTTCTTTATGATGTGAACAACAATTTTTATCAAAATTAACACACAGAATAGAAAAAGGATTATTCCTAACAGTAATATGCATTTTATAAATGTGTAGCTTAACTAAGCAGAAAAAAGTTATGAACAAGTATTTAAAGAAGCATTAAAAACACATAAATAATCAAAATCTATTTACAATTTACAGCTAATTTCCTTGAAATATGTACACAAATTGTAATTCTGTCTAGCAGTCTAATGTTGCAACTGTGATTTTTTCCATAAAATATTTATGTGTAATTGCAAATGGTGGATAATTTTATCAATCATTACAGCTTATTAGACACAGCTTCATTGTGTCTAATCCACTGAATTCAGTAGATTTGATACATTTCTAAGATATTGATTAAACTCGAGCAGTTAATGACATTTAATTTGGAGGGGGTTCCATTTATTTGGCTTATCTTGTTTATTTTATTTAACTTCATTTAATAGTCTATTCTATTCTATTCTATTCTATTCTATTCTATTCTATTCTATTCTATTCTATTCTATTCTATTCTATTCTATTCTATTCTATTCTATTCTCTGCTTTATTTTATTGATTTAACTGATCGATAGTTCCATGTAGGCTCAGAGTTTGGCATCTAAAATCTTCCATTTTCCTTGGCCATATTATGTCTCACCAGTTAAACGGGCAACCACAAACTGTGACTTGCACATTTCTCTAGGACAGCTGTTTCTATATTTCATCCATTTTCTTGATGTTCACAGAAAGAGCTAAAATCTTTTATTCCTTTAGACAACTTCAGGGCCTACCTTTCTTCAAATTACAGAATCAATAAAGTTTGTAGATTTCAATATGGGAAATGTTGCAATGTTTTTAGTATTATTTAATTTTTTATCTCATTAAGATGAAATGTTTGGAGTTTAGTAAGCACCTAAATGAACTTCTCCATGGGGAATTTACTATGCTTTCTGAGAGCAAGCTCCCCCATTCTGAGTAGACACACTTGGAGCTGTCTCCAGAGGGAGGAAACACTGCAGGTAAGAAGGGGAAAGGTGGGGGAAGACATTGTCAGTCCTCCAGAAGCCCTCCAGACAGAGGACCTGTGACAGTGGTGTGCAAAAAAGGGTGTGCTCTGTGTACCCTCAGTGGTGATGTGCTGCCTCTTTCCCTTATCCCTCCATGTGCCAGCTGGGCCTGGTGTGGTGGCTGCTCTTTGATCCCTGAGAGGGGTCCAGATAATGGTGTCTACACCTGGTGCAGGCCAGGAATCACTGGTGGGCAAAAGGAGTGAAAACCAAGTGGAGTGGCTATCCAGATTTGTATTATACCCCTGCAGGGACTCATCAAGGGCTTTGACAGGAGATAGGGGGTTTCCAGCAGGGTGGTTCTGCAGAGAGCAATACAACCGCAGGACATCACCTACAGCTTCAGACCTCTCAGCAGCTGAACTTGCATTATTTTTATTTACTTACAATTTTATTTTTAGTTGCACAAGTTTTTTTCATTTCACTGCAATTAGAAAAAGGATGCAGGGGTTTAACATTTGGAGGTGCAAAGACAGTAGCAGCCTTTAAAGTTGTTAGCATCTTGTCTCAAACATTTTCCTTGGCATAAAGGGGATTCAGCCACAGTACTGCTCAATGGCGTAACTACATGTCTCATCCTGGCAGCTTGCACCAGTACAACATACTTCATGAACAGTTACTTTGATGGACTGTGCCCCTGTGACATTGGACAAGAGCAGTAATGGCAGGCAGTAAGTCCATCAAAAGGATTCACATTGAGAAAGCTACAGACCTTGTCAGAGGGTGACCTGTGTGCAATGGCATGACCATTAATTTTCTCTTTGTAATTTTTTTTCCTCTTCGTTAGCAGATTAGTCTTAATTAAACATTAGCTGTTGGATCAAAGAGAGCTAGATCAAAGAAGGAAAAAGCCCAATACATTTATGCTAAAGTACTTGGCATGATACTTTCTGAAAAAGCATGTGAAAAGTGTTATTTGACCATGCACTTGTAGCCAGAGCCTGAAAAATAGGACCCTCATCTTTATAGTTAGGGTCCTGAAGATAATCTGTTTGGTTTTTTTTTTTTCGAGTCATACTAACACCCCTGCCAGGACTGTCTCAGATAAAGGTATCCACTTATTGATAATCAACCTAGAAGTAGTGCCCAGCTTCAACAATAAATATAAAATGGTCTTGGCCATGCTACAAATAAATATTACTAGTTTAGGAGGCAAGTGAATTTGAAGATGATTAAGTGGAAATCTGCTCAAAGTTTTAAGAAGGATTTGACAAGACAAGCAATTTTCCTTTGAGCTTGTATTCAGCTTTGAATCTCACTAGAACAGAGTTTTCATTTCACAGGCAGTCACTCACTGCATACCCGAGCTTTAAAATTTAATGAATGCATCCTTTGCAGGAGATTCTGGCAATTGCTCAGATATATTAGTAAGTGCAATGATGTCAATCAAAAAGGAAAAAAGAAGTGCAAGCAGTGTCTTTCATTATTATGTTCATATTGATAGTTTCACAGCTGCTGTGTTTTGAATGCTGGAGCTGTTCTCTACTTTGAACAAAATATAATCATAAAAAAGGAAGCATATTAATTAATATAATTAGTATAATTAGGAAGATAATAGATCTAATTATACAATAGTATATTAATGAATATACGTATTTTAGGGAAACTACTTTCAAATTAAAACAGCCAATGCTAATTTTAATTTAGCTACTCTAAAAGGTAGCCACACTCACCCATGCAGCAAGTTCAGCTTCTGTTAGGGTTCCAATTAACACCTATACTTGCACCACTAGGACTTAAAAACATGCTTGGGGCAAGGCTGGGGTAGCCTCATGAATAAAGTACAGCTGAAGGAACTGGACTCAGAAGCTGGGAATAAAAGAGCAGGAGGAGGCACCTGAATCTCTGCAGGGAGCAAGGAAGCCTAAGAGAGGTGGATGATGTGGAGTCTATGAGCAGTAGTGTTGTGTGACAGAAGCTGTCCTCACTGTTGGAGAGGGTTTTCTGGAGGGCAGAGGCTGTCCCAGGCAGAGCTGAGGGACTTCAGCCCAGTGGTGGGATAGTACTGGTACACTGCTTTCTGAAAATTGTGGGCATATGAAAAGGCATGTAAATGTCTGTTATAACTTTATCAAAGCACTCCTTGTATATCCTGTGGACTCAAAACTTTTTGTGTTATGCTGAAAATTGACAGGACAAAATACAAGGCTCCTTGTCAGAATTGCTGTATAGGACATGTGAACCCGTTTCAAGTGCTGCATCTGTCTGAGATTCCTGATTTTCTTGATCAGAGATAGCTGAAATTAATGTGTTTCTATTCTCTCCTTAAAGTTAGGATGAAGGTACTCTGAGAATGTGGAGCTGCAATGAAAATGGATCAACATATCAGTCATTTAACATAGAGTTCTATTTACCACTGTATGCTTGCTCAATGGATGATTTTCTTAGATCTCACAAAACTATATGGTCTCTTGTGTTCTCCTTGGACAGGATGAGCTGTAACATACCTGGGTTTTAGGTATGTATCTTCTCTCTTTTTATTCTTAAGAGTGCCTTAAATGTCACTCTGGAGATACCTGGTTCCCTGTGCCTCTCCTAGGCTGCTGCCTGATGCTGTGCCAGCAGAGGTGCAGCACCCTTGGACTGAGCCAGGTTCTCCACTCCTGGAGCTGTGTCTGTACCTTCCATCACACCACCTGTGACATGCAACAACGTGCAGATGGAGGGGGAAACCAGTATATAGCTGCATTGGGATTTTTCTATTTTTTTGTTTTGATCAGCTGTATTTATTTACATTCCAGTTACCTTTACCCTCTTCTGGAGCTTATATCTGCTTACAAATACTGGAAACTCATAACTTGTTTTTATAAATGGAAATTTCTATGTTTTTAAATTTCATGTTGCCTGATCTATTTTCCTATTATAGTCTTGTGTTGAAACTAATAACTGCAATGGAAAGTATAGGAGACATAACTTGTAAATATAAAGTTGTTTTCTATTATGAGACTTGTAAGCTTGATTTAATTTCTCTATCAGAAGCACTAAGTGCTCTTGTTCTTGCCATGATACTTTTTATCAGGACTTTGAAGATGATACTGATAATTAGCACAAATATGTGCCTACTGGTAGCATGCACGAAGAACTCAGCCCAGTAGTCTCCTAAACTAAGCAAATTAGAAACCAATCAATTATTCCTAAGTGGGAAGACAATTACTTTGCATAAGAAAAGATCAATGTAAAATGTAATTGTTGCATTTATAAGCCAGGATTATTCGTTATTTGGTATCTCATAAAGCTGTAATCCTAATTACATAGAAGGCTACATGTCAGATCCACAAGCCAAATTACTTCTATGATTGTTCTGTTAAATCACACACAGCATCCTCTCTGTACAGAGTTTCTGCTGAATGAGCTCTTCACAGACATTTCCTATCCTCAGTTCACAAAACCTAGTTTTGTCTTCTGTCTTGTAAAAACAGTATAGTTGGGTTCCTTGTGCATGTTTTAGCACTGAGCACTGAATGCCAGCAGTTCCTTACATCACACATAAGAGCTTTCTTGTTTTACTTATGTTTTTAGTTAGGAGTAGACTTATCAGTTACTTGCCTGAATACCAGATACTGTTGTCTGCAACTAACCAATGGAAGTTTAAATAAAGGATTATAAACACAAAGAATATCTGAATGTAAGTAATGTTTATAGGGAGACTGAATTCCATTATTTCTTCATAATGCAAATATTGGTTTGGGAAGAATGGCAAGTGGACTCCAGGAAAGCTTGCATAAATATACTTATTATTTAATTGCAGCTAGCTTGTGATAATTGAGAGCTGGTATGTATGAAGAGTACATTTTTTACCTGTCATTTATCTATAAATCCACTGGCATAATAATATTATAAATCTAACTACTGAGCAGTATTCTTGCTTTTGGATAGCTGACATTCCTGGGAGTACTGCTGCTTGCCTTGCCCCATCTGAAAATTGTGCTGAAAGCTAGTCTGTTTTAAGCCATTTTGTTACACATCTTCATTTATCTCTATTATCTTGCCTAGTTTTTTGTCTTTATTAATACATGACACGCTAGAGCACCTTTCAGTGCTGATTTATATTAATGTCACAAAAACTGCAGCCTGCAAAAAGGAAATTCCTTCCCTCAGGAGGATGATAAATATCTACTTAAGCCTGTAATGACATTAAATGTTAATGTTTTCCTGAAATGAATCAGACAGAAGAGGTGTTTAAAGGAAGTGTGACCCAGAAAGCACAACTAAGTGAAAACAAAGTCTGTTAATGCACTTCTCAAGGTATCCCTCAGTGTGAATGACACTTGAAAGTACCAAGCCAATTCAGAAAGACAAGTGCTGATACTTGTGCACTACAGCAGTAGAGAGTCTCTTGAAGGAACAGTAAATTTGGAGGGCTATTTAATATACCGAAGATTTGGCAAGAAAGGAAGGCTGAAATAAAGACATTAGGTTAGGGAATTTTAAGGAAAGACAGGTTTAACATGGGAGTGGACTCCTTGGCTTACTGTGATATGCCTTGTGGTACTATGCACCTCTTTTGAAGAGCTTTTAGGGATCAAGTTTTTAAAAACCATCTTAGTGATGGGGTTTTTTAGAGTTTTATTGTGAAACTAAATTTTATAATAAACGCAATCTCTAGAGGCATTCAATATGTCCCTGATGCATAGGAAAAAAAGGTGTAGGTTGTTTGTAGGTATATTATATTCTGATTTCTCCTGGCAGGAGTTTCTGTGGGGACAGAGGTCTTAGGACCTTACGATATTTTGATATTTAGCTATGTAACCATATAAGACTAATTTTCTTGACCCTCTTAAGAAGTACCTCACCTGACAATGGTTTAAAAACCCTGTTTTGAGATCTGTGGAGGCTAGATTTTTCAGTGTTATCTGTCTGCCTTAATTATATTTTATAGTGGCTTTGTTCACTGTCATAGTGCACTGGCATGAATACTTTCACTGTTTTGATTCTGTGAACTAAAACGCAGCCTTCAGATTTGCTGTAATGTGTCTGTGGCGAGGGATATAGGATGAAGTTGTGCCATTACTGTCAGTAATGTCTTAACTTGAGGCATTTAAAATGCTCATTAAAATTCCCAGAATTTATAAAAATTCTTAAATAACTTGAGCTGTGAGGGTAAGCTTGAAATGGCTTCAGGACAGAGGCAGCATTATAAAGCAATGAATTGTGACTATATCATGCTCTCCCTGAATGAGAAGTGCTGGGGAAATGCTTACTCTGCTCTTTCTACATATTCTCTGTATTCAAGTTTTTTGTCACAGTAATTTCATGATATAAGTCACACCATTTTGACTAAAATTTTGGTCTGAATTGGAAGTGCAGCTTATAATCAGGTGCGGCTTATATACGGACAAAGAACCAAAAGTTGCTGCTTTAGTTTGGAGGACAAGTGTCTGCTGAGAAAGGCAGGAGCTTCTCTTTGAAATGGAGAATGTAAACCCCCTCCCTCCAAATTATTAAAATTTTGGAATGAAGGGGCTTTCAGGCAAAAATATGGGAATTAGGAATAACAGTTCTTTACTAGGGAAATTAAAATAAAAATACAGTACTACAAAAAAACAAACTCCAAACCCTGACAAAGTCAAGAGTACAACCTGACACCCTGTCAGGCAGGGTGTTGGTAGCAGTCCCATTCCACAATGGTTGCAGTCATCCTGCAGTGACAGATGTGATTCAGCTGAAGCAGTGCTCCTGTAGAAGGTGCAGTTTCCCTCTAAAGGTCCAGTGGTGATGTGGAGAAATCCGGTTTTCCTCTGGAGTCCAGTGGAGAAAGGGCTCCCTTAGTGTCCCAAAACCTCTGTTTTTATCTTGGTAAGAAATGTTGGGCTCTTCCCCCTAGCTGGAGCAACTTCCAATGGGATGAAGTAATTTTATCAGTCACACAGTGGGACTCAATGGGCCATTAGCAGAAAATGACTCTCTGGAGGAAGGATGGGTTGTGAAAAGATAAAGAACAATGCCCTGCCTGGTTTAAATGGATGGCCCATTAGCAGATAATATCTCCCATGGCGATAAGGATCACTGCCCCCACCCTCAACAGATGGTGATAGAATAGATACCTTTTATCACATTCTGTATTGTAACATGCAGCTTATAATCAGGTGTGGCTTATATATGGACAAAGAACGAAAAGTTGCCGACACCCGGAAGTGCGCCTTATAATTGTAGAATTACTGTAGTTGCAGCGTTTGCATGAAAAATCCTATTTGCAAATTTTTATTTTTGCCTAGCTGTATCTATTATTCTGCTGTGCTTTAAGCTTGTCCTCCAGAAACAAATGGTCTGCTAACTACAGGAAGGTCTCTGGACTGATGTGACTGTACTGCAGAGGGTGATTTTTAGCTTTGCTTGCTCTTGGTATTTTATAATGTGCAAGCTGTGGTAAGGAAAGATCATTCTGCTTCAAAGTGCAGGGGAATTGAGCTAGCCCAGCCCTCTTCTGAGAGTGTCACCTTAGAAGGAGACCAGTAGGGAAGCTGGTAAGGAAAAGAGGTTATGTGGGTCATGCAGTCACGGGATATGTGTGCACAAGGGCAGGGAGCTTTGGCCTGGGGCTGGACACCTCTGAGTTTATGAAATTCTCTGAGAAGTCACAGAACAATCCAGTCAAGCTCTGTGGCTCTTGATTAAAAGTGGTAAGACAGAGATTCAAAAACCTGGAGAAAAAAGAGCATCTGAACAGCAATTATCTTATGAGGATTTTAAATGCCATCAGACTTGGGCCACCAACCTTCCATGGCTCTATCCAAGATGAAGGTGGAGGAAAGAATTGGTTAAACACAGCTGAGAGTGAGAAATTATAGAAAAGGAAGGGCTAAAGGCTGTTCAGCACCAGGTATGATTATTCCTAGCTTCAAATGCCTTGACTAGGGAAGACTTTTTATAGACACAGATAGATGGTCACGTCCAAACTTAGAATTTGGTGATTTATTAGATGTACCGGTGGTAGATAACCCTCTTGAAGGCAAAAACTCGCTACAACTTTCTTGTAATACTAACAGTAACTTCCACTAGCTTTGACCAGTGAAAATATTTTCCGATAAATAAATTTATTTATCTAAATAATTAGATAAATAAATTAAAAACTAAATATTTTCCTTAGCAATGGAGTAATTTAGCAGAATGTTTACCTTCATTCTGCTAAATTACTTAATTCCTAATGAAAATATATACTATAACATACAAACTAAAACTGAATAGGACTCTGTCATCTTTTTAAACACAATGGAAAGCTTCCTGTTTTCTATTCTTAAAACCAAAGAAGGAAACTCCTGCATCAAGTGCTACTGGAGGGGAAACAAACACTTATGGTAGTGTGTGCTCTCCAGTCTATATAAACTCTTATTTTGCACTGTTTTTGCCTGAAGCAGTGCTTGGTAATGAGTTACCTTGAGGCTTTTTTTCTCTCTAGAGTAAGACTCCTGGAGCAAAAATGTAACTATTAGAAGATAAAACAAAGCTTTCCAACTTGGGAACTTCTAAGGCTTCTTCATTACTCTGCATACTTGTGATGCATTTTTAAAACACAAGGCAGAAAGGCTAAATACAAACCAGAAAAATATTCCTTATTTCATTCAACTACTTCTAGAGGGACCAGCACTGCCTAATGTTATGAAGGTTACTAATCTCAAAATACACGGACCTGTGTTAATGCACAGTGAAAACATCCCTTGAAAATACAGGATGATGCTTCTTTTTAGAAGCATTTATTGTGTTGCAAAAAGGAAGATGACATGAATAAACAATACCAAATTTCTATCTGGCGCACAGTAGCATAGCTAACTGGAGTAACTGGAGGACATGGAATTTATGCACAAATACCTATGCTAAATTTTTAGCACAGGTAACAAAATTGAAAACAACTCCATAAAGCTCTGTTCCTGTATCTCCATATGACAATGTCAAAGAAACTCAGACTTGAGATGCTTGACTGATCTTTATGAATGATGAGGGTTCGGTTTGCCACACGACAAGACGCTCTGAACTTGCACAGCTCTCAGTGTATCCACACTTCAGAGAAAAACAGTACTCCTGTTCATACATGGAGCATGGGGAATGTCTGCTCTTGGATTTGAGATCTTCTAACAGGAAGTCTTCTCATTAATAACTCCATTCCTCTAATGAGGCATTCCTTTCTACATTTGTGTGTGTGCATCTGGAAATGAAAGATATGGGGGTCAACATCCTCTAGGACAGAAATATAGGGGAGTAAAAAAACCTCCAAAGGCTCAAAAAGAGTATAAAATCTTCAGCCCACACTAGAGGATACATCTATATTACATTTTTCTCTTGAATATAGTTATTCAGTACTACCAAACATAGAGAGCAATACCCAGTTGTTCATGTATTACAAAGAACTGGAAGAATAACTCCCAGAGTTTCTCAAAGGACATCTTAAATCATTTAACAATGAGGTCCTGAATTTGTGTGTGACTCTGCCTGATGAGATACCTGCTATCATGTGGAGGTCATTTCTAGGTCCTTAACATGACACTGAACCTTGTTAATGTCACTCAACATCACTGTGGAGAGAGATTTATTTGGCTTTTCTGAAGAGTATCTGGAGTTAAATTTAATTCAAAAAATAATAGTGATTTTTTTCATTTTCTTTGCAACTTCAATTGCAGGGTTTTGCTTCCATGAATCTCCTATACTTTGATCCTCAAGTAGGGATTTCTTTTAATAAAAGTTTTTGGGTGTCCACTGCTGCAAACACTAGTGAAAAGTACCTTTAAGTTTTTTAGTACCATTCTCCTGCTTATTTAGAATCTGAGTTCTTTTAAGAGACACTGCTTGCTTATCTACACATGTAGCTTGAACTGCTCTGACTTTGGGATGTGTAGATCAGAATTATGTACAGAACTCAATAGTAATCCATAGAGATTTTGTGTAGTTGTGGTGCTGTCCCCTCCTGTTATCCAAGCTGATGACATCAAACATCTTCTTTGGCTGTTAGTGTACACTGAAAACTCTGCTAAAATATGTTTAGTTACGACTATGTCTTTTTCCTGAGTGTTAACTAAACAAAGTATAATTTCTTTTTTTCATTAGATGCATTCCCAAGTTTTTACCCATCAAAGCATCCCAGTCTTACCCATCAAAGTTTCAGTGGACTTTTCTCCTCCCTATCAGCACAGTACCATGAGTTTATCTCTGGTGCAGGTTGCACTGCACATGCATTTTCTGCACATCACTGATGAAGATGTATTCAAGTAGTCCCAGTACCAGCTTTCAGGAAGGTTGTATTTCTGACTTTACTGTTGCAAAAAGTGACCATTAAGCCCTATCCTTCTCTTGGTATCTTTTAATTGGTTTTCAAGTCATGAGAAGGACATCTCTTCCAATTCCCTATCAGGTTCTTTAATAAATCCTTATCAAGAAATTTTTATCCTGGGGCTTTTTTACACATTATATTAGCCATCTACACATTTTGTGAACTTAAATTCTCCTTTATACAAGTCCTACACCTTTTTCAGATGACTATGTTTATCCTTTCTCTCAGTAAGCTTACTTTTTATTGCCAACTCAACCATCCCATCAGGATTGGAAACTGTTCACGGGTCTGTAGCTTAGCTTTCCCTCTAGACTCTCCTTTTTATAGGTGACAGCTGTGTTGGCAATCTGTCAGTCCTCTGACACAGAGGCAATCTGTAATGATAGGTGAAAGCACCTTTCTCAGCAGTTCTACAATCTCACATATGATTTCTTTCAGAGCCCTTTGATAAATGCCATTTGGTCTCAAGATCTTAACAGCAACTAACTTATCTATTTAAAAGAATTACACAGTATGTGCCAGACCATGTTGACCTAAATCTTCTGGCCTAGCTCCTGCAGAGAATTTGGCTTCTCTGTCAGTCTTTATGAATGGGTACCTCTTCTTATACCTTTGTCATCAACTCTGACTAGTTCCCTGCTTTGGGTTTACTTTAAGAAGTCTGTGCTACTATGCTACCATGATAAGCATAATTTTCAGATTATTTTTTTTTGAACCTGTTGTTTTACACTTAACCTGTGTGCTGCTATGTTTTTATTTCTTTTTTAATTGAGGCACATATTTTATTTGTGCTTCTAATGAAGTATTAAACATCTACCAGGCTGTTTGTAGGTGTCTTGTTTTTTGCCTATTGCTGTTGTTTGGGGGAGGGGGGGCATGTAGGTTTGTTTGTGTTATTAGCTGCCTTTATTTCTAATATACACCAACTTATTTCAGATTTAACTGTGATTGTCCTGTCTTGCAACAACATTTACCCTACTGTACTGTGGTTGCTGTTATGGAGTATCTATCTCATTAATACCTCTTACATATTATGTTAGCTTCCATGTACTACTCAAGCTTCTGCTTTTGATTTGGATACTACTTGAGATCTATTAGTTGTTGCAGAAGTCATGTGTCACTGGAATGCTTTACTTCACCATAAGCTGAAATATTTAGCCTCATTAGCATGAGGTCTTGAGATCTCTCACTATTAGTTCCTGTCTGAAACTTGCAGTTTTTCTTCTCCCACTTTCCACTGTTTTTCCTGTAAGATGTCCATGCTGTTGCACTCTTTCTGATACAGCCCCACTTTGTCACCTGCATACGTGGCTGTGCCATCCATAAGTCATGAGCCTGATAACTGTCCTACTGATTTGTTTACTTTCCTACTAGGGCTTTGAATGCTTGTTATACCAGGGCTGTTGTTCAATGCCATACAGTTTAATTTTTCTATCTCTTTCTCAAGCTTCTAGCACTGACATAAAGCTCTTGCAACTTCTGTCCTTGCTTCCTTGCACTGGCAGGCGCTGGTCAATTGGAATCATGGGCAAGCTAATCTGCCTTCCTGAACAACAGCTGAAGCACCTCTGAAAAGGCTGCAACCCCCTTCATAGCCCACATCAGTCTGAATCAGGTGTTTTGAGTTTCAGTTTTTACTTGGCTTCTAATTTCAATATTGCTCTACATCATTCTAGGGCAACTAGTAGGTCTTGCTCTGTTTTTGTATATGATATAACCTGTCTTTCCTCTTTCTTTTTTGTCCAAAAATGACTCCCAGTTCTTAACATACCAGTATTTCTGCAGAAGAAATGGGTAAAAGCATTAGATGAAGTGAGTTTTGCAAAGTCTGGCCAATCTTATCAACATATTTAGAGACATTTTTGTATTATAAATGAAGAAATTCCTAATGCTACAGACAGTGAATTGGTACTTGGAAAAGTGCCAGTTGGGAAACTACCAGTAAAGAGGAAAAGAAGTAGGACTGAGGTAGAGTATCTTGTTATGATTCTTGTTTCCTGAGTCACTGACAATATACTGTGTTGGTGTATACAAGGATTTATGAGTAATTCACACAGTGTGAGATGTGAGTATCTAAAAAATGGCATTTTAAAAGGCATTACTAATTCCTGTATAAATTTTGTACAAAGCTCGGTGGACACATAAAACTGGCAACTACTGTAACTCCAGTTCCAATAGACTCAGCTATACCATGTTACAAGCATCATTCAGGGTAACACCTTCCTCCTGTTGCTACTTCAGAGAATAGTTTTTGGGCTATGAAATATTGTTGCCCCCCACCCTCCCATTTTGTCACCACAGACCCAACTTAAAAGGATCTGAATTCTGACTGATATAAGCCTTCTTGCCTTCAAGATTCCACAATGAATTCCATTATGAATTGTATCCTTTTGCATAAGAGAGAGATGAACCTGTAATGTATGTATTCTACACACTGCTGAGTCAGGAATAGAACTCCAAGATGAAAATGTGTAGAATACAATTTTATGCTAATGGTTCAGCACATCAGAGGTTCTAAGAGACTCTATACAAATGCCCTGTTACAAAGCAAAGTGAGGGTAAAGTGTAGTCATTTAATGATAGTTTCCACCAGGGTATATCTCTTAATAGTAGATAAAGAACTGATGTTATTTTGTTCAGTTCAAAAACACATCTCAAAACAAACTTCAGGTGAAAAAATCTCAGAAATACACTTTGGATCCATGTAGTACCGTTAATAAGAAAGACTTAAACAGAAGTCCATGATACTGAAATTTATTTAAATTCTTGAGCACACAACATTCATAAAATTTTAGCACTTCCCAATGAGATATTTACTATACTTTTCTACAAATTACACATTCATTGCATAAAACTGCATTCATTTCTCTATCACCGTACTATATAAATTATCACAAAAACAGATGAACCAACAAAAGATTCTTGAATACATGTAACATTGGTGGGCTGAATATAGCAGTCATAGCTTATCTTCATGGTAAGCAGCTCTAAATGAATCCCGCTTGAATTCATTTAATTAAGAAGCTGAAAAGAAAGAAAACATGATTAAATGCTGAAAAATGCATATAAAACATAGCAGCAAAATTATTTGAAAAAAATAAGAACTTCAAAACATGAATTTGAAAAGTCATTTGACATTTGTGTAACAATCTCTTAAGTTTTTATATTCCATTTAGTGATTACTAAGCAACCATGAAAGTTATCAAATAAAACATAAGTGATTGAAACTTAAATTTGCCTATTTAAAAAATTAAAAAGCAAAACACTCTTCAAACATCTGTTCTCTTTAATCAAGTTATGCATCTGCTTTTACTACTTGAAGTGAGAAATTTCTCCCAGGGGATGTTTCAGGTTTATTTAAAATCATCTTTTACTGCTGAAGTGGTTCCAGAGCTGGGAGAGTATAGAGAAATTGGCAAGGCTCTGTAGGGCTGCAGACTCTTAAATTCTTAGTTTTTTAATAAATTAGGAAGTTTCCAATGATACCACTGTTTGTTTACACCTGGAAGGAAACTCTGTATTTCTAAAATGTAGATATATATATTGTGTGTTACACCTTTCTAAGTACTTTACCAAGTCCCACAGACTGGTAAATGGGAACACAGAGAGAGAGAGACTTGTGCATGACTATGGACTAACTGTACACACAAGCAAGGAACTACTGAATGGAAGTACTGCCTCTAGCTTTGCCTGATAGGTCTTTCAATACCTAGATATAACGTGTGCACTAGCACACAGGTTGTAGTAATTTCATCAGTTCCATTCATGACATTAATTAATTAATCATTACAAAACATAAATACAAGTGCCACAAGCTTAAAAGACTTTATCAGTATAAAGATGTTTACTGCTTCAAAAACCTTGTTAGGCAAGACATCTAAACCAAGGCAGATGGCAAGTGGCTGGGTGCTGGAGGGTGAAGGGATTAACAATAGAGAAAGCTATCAAGAACAACTTCATGAAGAGATGAATTGTAGAAGGCTGAAGGGGAAAGTAAGAGAATGCTGAGCATTCTAAAAACATAAAAACATAACCCAGCTCTAGATGTGTAAGACCATGTATAGGAAAGGATCTGAGAGGAGAAGAGAGAGGACTAATAGTAGTGAAAAAGTCTGGAGAGAAGAGTGGGAAGGGCTGAAGATTTAAATAATCAGAGAGGTAGCATTGATAGGCTTAAGAGGCATAAAAGACTTGATGTAACAGCAAAGAAATACAAATATAGCAGTTGGATCAACATGCTACTACCACAGCTGTTGATCTTTACTTTTTTTGTCTGTAAAGGAACTGCACCTTTAGCAGTTAAGAGACATGATACAGAATATAGATAAGAGAAACACTGAAACTTCTAAAACAAGTGTGAGAAAGGGAAAATTTAAGCAAAGAAAAACCCTAGGGTAGAAAGCTTATACACATCAAGTTCCATCTGAATATGAGGACAAACTTTCTTATTTCAAGGGTGAGAGAGCAGTGGAACAGGCTGTGGAGGCTCCTTCTGTCAAAAAACCTGCCTGGAAGTGATCTTGTTCAACTTGCTATAAGTGAACCTACCATCTCCAGGAGTCACTCCAACCCCAGCCATTCTTTGACTCTATAGACTACAAAAAGCCAAAATACCATGAAAAAAACCACAGAGTAGCCACAAAGAAAGAGATGGCGGGTGAGCACTTTCTCAGAAATCAAGAGTAGCAAACTGGACAGCATCTGTTGGGATAGATCTGCAGACAGATATATCCCACAAAAGAAAACATGTTCCCTTTTGCAAAAGACAGTGAAGCAGAACAGGAAAGCCTGGATAAACTGTGTCCCCTCCAGACATAAACTAGATGAGAATGGATAGAAACACGTAAAAGTAAATGGCAAAATGTAAGGCAGGGAAGGCATACAGACAAGAAGAGGCATTTTTAATAGTGAAAATCACAGAAGGAAGGTCCTGCTGGGAGAAGAGCATCCAAACTGTTTGCCACAATAAGAAGCACATCCCTCCTAAGAGACCTGCTACAGGTCCAGACACCTAGAATTCACACCTCCTGTGTTTTAAGATTAGAAACCAGCACTGCTATCGACACTTCCTAGAGAGAAGAATATGGAGGTTTGTGAATTTTTATGAATTCAGCATGCTGTTAGATTGTTTAGATGAACAGAAGGGAGACTCTGTGTTGCCTTCCATTTCCATGGACAGCTTCTTTCCCGACCAAAATAATATTTAGCCACAGGGACACTAGTAGCATAGAAAATACTAAATGCAAAGGCTTTGTTTTGACAACTGTATATTATTGTTTTCCTGTCTTTTAAAATAATCCTTTTTTCTCCTGTTTTAAAGAAAGTAGACAATTTTTCTGGGCACTATAGATCAATTGCAAATCCTGGTATTTATCAGAAGGAGGTTTACCAATTCATAAACTTAAGTTGAATCAATTTAATTGTGCATGTAAAAAGTTGTTAGTAGTGCTCATGTTTATTAATAAATTTAATTTCATGTATCTGTAAACACTATTTGTTCTACCTACTAATATTTTTCCAGTATATTTCCAAGAAATAACTATTCTATTTTATTCACTTGCATTTAATTTCAATTTCAATGTTATACAGGATTTCTTTACTGAAACTAATTTACTTACAACAAGGGTAGATGTGTATACAGTGAATGTGAGGATTTTTCAAGCTCTGGGGCATCTTGCAATTTGTGTGTCCTGTTGCATTGACTGTCCTTCCCCAAGCAATAAATGAATACTTTATGTCTGACTTAACATTTATGGGTGTTTGATGAAAATAAGGCATCTTTTATTTATCATGCTTTGCACAGTTTAGTTCACTTTCTCTCCTAGCCAATAAAGAATATGTATTTTCCACTCCAACAATATAAAGTTCAGAAGGCTGATTATTTTTTATGATTTAACTTTAAAAAATCACATTACTCTTGTAAATAATACTGAAATATAATGGCTATGAAGAATAATTGGATAATTAAACATTCAACTGCAGGGCAGGTTCTAAAAAAATTCAAAAGCTACTTAATGAAAAATTACGAAAACAGCATTTTCAGGTGTTCATTTCATTTAAACTGAGATTAAAACAACAAATGATAAAACGTAGGCTTGAAAGAACAATTTAAAGTGTTAAGAGTAATGGAACTGTGGTAGATAGAAGTTTCATTCAGAAAACAAAGCAGAAAAAACAATATAGGACAGTTAATTAGTGGCAGCCAAAGCTAAAAAAGAAAAAGCAAGAATTTTTTTAGTATCAGTAAAACGTGGATAAAACTTTTCTCTGTATCCTTTTGAAGCAGTGTTACAAATATTTACATGCTTAAAATTCCCAGTAATACAATAGTGTGCTTGTGTATTAGTATCTTCTGTTCTTCACATCCTTTCTCATTCTTTTTCATATTCTGTGCGCTTTTTGGGCTGAAACTACCTAAGGGTTGGCTTCCACAGATCCAAGCTCTTTCCTGACTAGCAAAGTCAACTTAGAGTTCATGGTTTTGGTTGATAGTAAAGAATAGTCTCTGTGTCACTCCCATGTGTATGAGTTGACAGACGAAATTCTGTGTTGATGTAGTGACATTTTACTGCTCAGTTACTGCGTATCTGATATCTAATATATAATTTATTCACTTTAAATACTAAGGTGAGGTTTCCAAAAACACATTGTCTAAGATCTATCAACACACTTTTCCTATCCAGAGGGAATTATATAGATAAAATGCTCAACAGTATAAAATAAAATTATTACATAATCTCTCAATAGTTAATGATATCAATTAAAGTGAAAGTTTTAGGAAAATGAAAAATTTCATCTTGTTCCCATATAAAAGGCGGATTAGTACAGCCATGAAACAGTCCTGCCATGGCAAAAATGGCTCTAGCACAGAGATTTGCTGCATGTGAGCTCATCCATCATGATTGCCTTCACTCATTGAATAACCTTCATGACAACCCCCACTTTGCATCACCTTTCCCATTTCAATGCTACACTGTAGAAGAGTGTTTTACCAGCATGCTAATCAAACAATTTTTTGCCCAACACTAGCCTTCATGAAGAAAATCCTGTGAAATAATCAAATCAGAATTGGAAATGTCTGAAGCGGATAAAAAAGAGTCTGTCAAAATTACTGTCCCTCCCTATATACGTGCCCTCTAAAGAGCACTTTACAGACCACATTAGAAAAAGAAATAATGGTCTTTCTCCAGTTTTTAACTCTGGCTTTATATTTATCAATCTCTGCTTTGATTTATCTTCACTACATGGAGGTCACTGCAGAGAAGAGGATGCACAGCAGGTTGTGTTACTGTTTCACTTTTTACCAATGCATGATGTTTCACAAAGGACTGACTTCGTTGTTTGGTGCCAGAGAACAGAAACAATTTAGGATATTAGAATTTCTTTATTTTTTTAAGTAGGATAGTTGAAGTTGATGCCTGAGGTCATTCATATAGCATTAAAGCAATTTCCGTTTTCTTTTAACTGTTGCTTTAGGCAGGCCAACATAATGGTACGTTTTTCCTGACAGATCATTAGTATGCATTGTTGTTAGTATTGTTAAAGGCAAAGCTTTACTAGCACGAGGACAATTCATCACATAAAGACTGATAGTTTCAAGGTGAAATCTACAACCAGTGAAAGGAAAAGGATAGACATATTTCACATCTTAAGATATATCTGCACTGGGATCAATTGATGAGGCATGGAACTTCTTGGAAGATCTTAGGGAATTCAGACAAGAAGATTAATGTATTTTAGCATATATGACTGAAGTCAAAATGCAGGATACTAAATTGAAAGGGGAAAGAGAAAATAACAGTTTATTACTTGATCCTCCTTAGTGTTTTGCATGTTCATTAAAATTTGTAAGAACTACCCACAAAACACAAAGAGGTTTCTCTAAAAACCTCTGCAGGATTGTGATGAAGATGACACGATGAAACCACTGACATGTCAAGGAATCCAACAGTATGCTTATTTAAAATAACAGAAAATGGGGTCAGAGCTACCCAAAAGACCAACAGAAACATGAAAGATTTAACACTGGAAAGGATCCAATAAGTGAATTACATGTTTATGAAACTAGTACAGTAATTTCAGGACTATAAGGCGCACCAGATTATAAGGTGCACCTCTGGGAGTAGGCAAATTTCGCAACTTTGTACATTATATAAGGTGCACCAGACTATAAGGCGCACTTTTTTTTTGCAGCGAGGATCCATGCCGCATGCAACAAAGTAACAAAATAGTAACGGAATCTGCGATCGTGGAGTTTACTGGCTTGGTTCATGGTCGGGCGGGCTTGGCGCTGCTCGGGGCTGCCACTGGTGCCAGGTGCCCGAGCCACACGGCGGTGCTGGGCACACGAGCCGTGCTGCTGTGCCAGGAGCCCGTGCCACAACGTGGTGCTGAGTGCCTGTGCCACACCGGGATGCTGGGCGCCCGTGTCACGCCATGGTGCTGGGCACCCGCGCCCCGCCGCTGTGCCGGATGCCCGAGCCGCGCCGAGATGCCAGAAGCCCATTCTACCCCACGTTGTTGGGCAACTCTGCCGCGCGGCGGTGTCAGGCACCCATGCCGTGCCACGATGCTGGGAGCCCAAACCGCTTGGCGGCGCCGCGGCACCACCGGCTTCCCCTATGGTTCTCCCGGTTCGCACTTCTGGGTTGGCAAATTTTGCAACTTTGTACATTATATAAGGCGCACCAGACTATAAGGCGCACTTCTGGGTTCGGACCGAAATTTTAGTCAAAAGGGTGTGCCTTATATGCGTGAAATTACTGTAAATGGAATTGGATAATAGCCAAGCAAAAGAATCAGCTCTAGTAATAGTTTCCAATAATTCTGCATTAAGTGAGGATTTAAGATTGACTGATTAACTTATTACTATGAAAACTTGGAATAATCTAGGACAGACCAACTAAGCCCAACAGATCTTGCTTAATCTTGCAGAAGTAGTAATATTATTTAAAAAACCCAAACAAAAACAACATAACAGTTAGCCAGCTATTAAATGTTTCCTATGTACTTATTTATACACACTGTTCATTTCTTGTAAGAAATTGATTTGTAAGTTGTAGTATTGAGTCTAGTTAGCTCCTTAAGACAGAATTTGGTTTATGGATCTAATAATTTCTTCACAGTGACAACATGATGTGGGGCACTACTTAATTTTATCAGGATTGTGATGAATTATTATTTTCAGCATTTTTCTGGATTTATTTATTTTTTGACCAGCTTCACCATACTAACAGGTACACTTACTTTTGATATGCATAACCTATCAAACATTTTTTTTTTAAAATCAAAATTTTAATAGAATTCTTCCCTCAAGCCCCAGATCTTGCTGTCCTTTATTCTTCGCTTAGATAACAAAAGAGAAGTAGGAAATCTGCATAGGCCTCCAACTTCTGCTAGACACTCGCATTAAAAGATATCTGATATTTCAATAAATTATAGATTAATTGTGGGGAGAATAAAATAAAGAAATCCACTCCACCTAGTATTTACAGTGAACAGATTAGCAAGAAAAGAGCAAAAAGCGCTACATTATTTACAATAAGATTCCCAAAGCTTATAATACCTGATACGACAAGATATACTCAATGATTAAGTTTGCACTAACACCAATGGTTTGTGCATGTACTGCATGTGTTGGCATGCAAACTCACAGAGCATACTAATGCTCACAATGCTGCTCAGCATCAGACATCCTAGGTATCAGACAGCAGTCAAAAACCCCTACTGCAAACATTCAGAAAGGCAATGTAAGGCCTGGTACAGATATGCAAGTATGTTGTTAATAGGTAAGATGAACAAAAAATGAAACTAGTACAGCTGTCAGGTTCTCTTTAGTAACTGATAAATTGCATGGCAAGGAACATGCCATCACCACTGCCTTCTCCAATTAATAAACTTGTTATGAGAAAAGCGATGGGAGCTCAGACCATGGGTTGCCAAGCTTTAGCAATGCTACTCAAGTGAGCTTTGAGCTGCAGACTATATTCATAATTCCTGCTTCTTTAAAGTTTAAGACTTATGCAGTTAATGGAAGGTAAGAATACCTTACTCTTAGGAAAATTATATCCTCCCTTTCACCCCAAGTCCATCATGCTAGAAGTAATCTCCAGAGAGGGTGCTGAGAGGCAGGACAGTCTATCCCAAATGGCAAACTATTATTTTCATACTGATGAAATTTTGCAGTATGATGCTACTTGGCCCTTTACAGACATCTTTCCATAGCAGAAATTACTAAAAAGCAGGAGCATACCTTGTGCACATATTGCAACAGGAACAATTTCTTTGTCTTCAGTATAGTGTTATTAAATAATAAAACTAATCTGAAGCAACCTAAATGTCAATTAAACAGCTTAAAGAGACCAATCTCTGAAAAAATGAAAATAGTTCTGAAGTCTTAGAGCAAGAACTAATAGAAAAATTGTAAGGTAATAGCTGAAATGTTACATCTAAGTTGGCTTTGCAAGGCTGAATCCTTTTTAGTGGAATATAACGCAGAATACAAAACTGTCTGTTGTACTAATAATGTGACTTAATCAGAGAAATCTATTTTTTCACTTGTCAGAAAATTTGCAACTGTTTAACTGACAGGTGTATGTATAATTCAGAAAACCTATGATCCTTTCTCTCCATGGTGTGGCTGGCAAAAGAAAAGGGTACTTTTAGTGAAGTAAAATCTTAGCACTGTACAGTGCTTTGTTGTTTTGTGTCCTGTCGAATGTAAATCTTAGTTATACAAAAATAAGTATCTAATAAAGCCTTACGAACTAAAGCATGTTTTCTTTTTGCATTTTTCAGGGGGCACTGCTTTTGTTGTGCATCTGTGCTCAAACCCTTTTCACTGGTCTGCTTTAACAGTCACGCTAACAACAGTTGCATTCCAGACCTTTTTGGTTTGCTTAAATTTATCACCATTCTTCCTGTTTCTACCACCTTCATTGACTTCAGTGGCAAAGACTAAAGATTGTTCAGCTGAAAGCAATTCTTAAACTTCTACAAAGCTATTACAGTGTATTGGATGAGAATTTAAAGACAGATTACCTGTATGGATAGCCATGGTATTTGGAGCGAAATATCGACAGCAGGAAGCTGAAGAAAAAGACCACAAGACCAAGGCCTACCAGACATATTACTGGAAAAAATAAACAAATTTGTTTATTAGCACATAAAAGATTTACCACTGCAATCCCTACAAAGAATATTATTTATGTCAATCATTTATAGAGAATTTTGACACAGTTAAATACAAAATGTTACTGCCTAGACTGTTGAAGCCCAGTATCTTCTGACAGGATTTCAAACAGATATGGAAATAGTATTTATGGTTATTAGGAAAAAAATAACCTGTCAGGGCAAATGTATTTTCCAAGAAAAAAGCAGAAATTTGAAAGTCAAATGCATGTGGATGCAAACACCTTACTGCTGATAATAGATTTAATAACCTATTAAATTATACATATCAAATATAATGTTATTTCAGGTATTTGCTTGTTCATTTTGGAAAAAAAATTGTATTTAGAAAAATGTCCCTTGACTAATGGAATCATGTTTTCTCTAGCCAACCATCTATGGCTGAAGTAGCAGTAAAGGCAGCTTAGTAACTACTTTATCTATTTATTAATGGTTAAAAATTTTTCTGAGTTATGTGGCTGGCAACCAAATCACTTTTTACTCTTAGCTCACTAGCAATATAAATTCAGGTTCTGAAGGTGAGTAACAATGATGTAGATCTTCTGATACCTTCCCGGTGAAAGTGCTTTGCATCTCAGACAAGGAATGAACTAATAAACTAAATGCTTAAATTAACAAACAATATTTGGAACATCTTTTGGCATCCTGTGGAATAATAGCATAAAACTTTCTTGAGTGTGATAGCCCACTCTATTGCATAAAATATTTTTTTTCAAAAAGGGGAAATGCTACAAACTGAGATGCAGCTCATCTACATTAGATAATGTTTGATTCTAGTGGGCTGCATTGATTTTAAAAAGTTCTTATACTTTAGCCAACCCTTTGCTATTTAATTGCAATATTCATGCTTCAAAAGTGTGCTGCCTTTGAGTGAAGGATGAGAAAACATGAAGCCAAGAAAACTGACAATGATGCATTTTTTCATTAAAACTGACCATGTGGAAAGTGACACATGTCAACTGGAATATAAAATTTCTATAGTTATTTTGAGAAAACTAGCCATGTACAAACCTAATAAACACACTTCATTATAAAGAAATCACCACTCACAAACATGATTTCCAAGCATGAATGAATAAATTGGAAGCATGATGAACAGCACAAGGTAGATGTACAGAAAACATTCACATAATGGCCACAAAGAACAAAGAGCCTGAATTTTTACTGCAGTCCACTGATATTTCACTGTGCCTGTGTTCACAGGCCCAGATCTAGGATCATATTCCAATTAAACTTATGTCACTGTATCCTTTGACACCACTAGCCATTCAACCAGATATTATGAAGGGTTCTAGAATGCTTTTTAAGAAAATAGGGTAGGAAATCTGGTATCTTCCAAAGACCTTCAATGGCTTATATGAGAAAAATAAGTTAGGGGATATGAAAGGTGCAAAGGCAGATGGGCATATTTGTTCCAACCTATGTCATACTCGGTAAAACCTTGTTTGATATAACAGTGAGGAAGTTTGATTCTGGATAAAACACTTTCATATTGTGTGTTTATGTGATTCATTGACAAAAAAAATTTCTAAAATACTTTGAGTAACAACAAAATTGAGAAAAATATAAAAATTGCACTTCAATCTGAATATCTTTAGACATTACAGATTAGGATATGTTCTGTATTATACCTACTGGTGGGTTTCCACCTTCCTTGGGAGACATGATACTGGTAAGAGTAGCAAAGAAAAGAATTTTTACACTCTTTTGGATGTTGTAATTTTTAATACCTAAATTCATTTTGAAAACAGTGTTTTGAAACTCTTGTTCTTTGTATCACTGACTGCTGATACAATCCAAGAGCTAAAAAACATTTATGCAATGTAGTAGAAATACTGTGTCAAACTCTAGCTTGGCTGATAATGCTTAAAGTATATTTTTACAGTTACTACTTTATGTGAATGAAGTTTTATCAACAAGAATATTTATGCTATCCTCTTTTCCAAACAACTAAAGGTAAACATTGGTTTAAGGTAGAGACCTTCTGAAAACTTAATCAGATATTCACTTGTAATTTTGCAGTGTCTTCAATTGTCGAAGCATTACCTTAGCTAAAAAGTAAAACTTACTTCTCCTTTTTCCAACATCCCCTTTGGAGGTAGCAGCTTCATTCAGGAGCACCATTCCCATGGTGATAGCAGCATCTGTATCGCCATTGTCAAGGAAAGCAGCAGATGTGGATACCTCAGAAAGCCACAAAGGTACATCTATGAACTACAACTTTCAAATTCAAAAAACTAAACAAGGTACTGACGTACAAATCTGCATATCACAATCTGTACTGTGCCAATACACTCACCTGCAGCAAAAATGTGTAGGATTTTTCTTTGTGCATTCTGGATTTTAAAATAAATGAAAGAACGTTCAAGGTGCTTTAAAGGACAAGACATCAAGTAGGATGCAAATTCTGGACAGTTATGGAAATACTCATTCCCCAATATTTTAAAGTAATCTGTATCTTGGTAGCAAAGGATTGTATAAAATGAAAACTGTAAGATCCAGAAACCATTCATTGCAATTGCAGACAATTCACAGGTTATTTGACACAAACTGAAGCAGTTGGACTGGTTTATCTTTCTCTGCATTTAGATAAGACATTAACTCCCTCTTTAGTGTCATATTGCTTAATAGTTTAGCAGAGAAACATCTCAGAGGCAAAGCCTCAGACACTCTCAGTCTTTTGTTGTCTCATTATAACTTACAAATGTGAACAAGTGCATAACAATAAAACAATTTCACTAATCTAGAAAGCTCTTAAGCCATTCTTTTGATTGTTTATTTGAAACTGTATAAACAAAATGGAACGGTTACTAGTGCGCACAACATCTATTCTGAAGCAGAGGCAAGCCTGAATGCCACTCTGAAGCAGGTGAGAATCATGAGAGCCACAGATCACAACAGCAGGAAACACAAACTTCAACACACTTTACAGATGGTCAAATAAGGTTGGAGTTTTCAACATTACTTAACTCAGGGCAAGATGACTACAAATTTCCAGAACAGGATGTTATTGCTTATGCACACAATTCAAGAAGATACTTCAAATGTGCTAAGTCCATAAGTAATATCTGCATCTTGAAACATTGCACTTCTACTAATTGTAATATATTAATAATTTTTATTTTAAGAATGTTCAAAATTAGACCAAAATGTTCAAAGACATCTGAAATTTTCATTGTAAAATTTTAATTAAGCTCTGCTTGAGCAAAAGGATTTAGAACTGTCAATGCCAACACAATCACACTTCATCAGAGATGAGCAGCTTATTCAGGTTTGACTTCCAAATTTCTCATACACAAACTGAGAAATGTCAAATTAAGAATAGCAAGATTTTAAAAAGTAAACATCAATGGTTAAAGATGGCAGAAGGAAATAGGCAACATGAAGGAAATATAATTTTTAACATCACCTCTTTGAAGCAGACATCTACCTACAGTCCTAAGTTAAGCTCTAATTAAAAACATGCTAGTAATTCAAATTAAATTCCTCACACATGTACAAGCTGCAAGGCACAGAGCCACTCTATGAATAATTGGTTATGTTCTAGTCTTCCAGAAGCTTATGACTGCACTTGACAAAATATTAAAAAAAAAAAGGAAAATATTGTAAAAAAAAAATCTTAGAATCCATGACACAACAATTGCTTTCTAAAAATTTTACTTGTTAAGATTCAGATTCACGAGCATATGAGACTGGGAATCTCCTGTTCTACTGCTATGCTTCCAGTAGGGAAAAAACTGGGGAGAATCTCATGAGAATCATTAAATTCTTTATTTTCCAATGTTACAAAAGTATAAAAATGAATTAACTGAGCCAGTTGTCACAAAAAGGGCTGAGAAAAGAAATTCGACATATATTTCTACCCTATTAAAGAAAAGTTACTAAGGCAGCATTATCTAATAACTTTATTTTACCAATTTCTCATTTAGATTTACACTAGTGTTTTTCTCCTGAGTTCAACAGTCATGGGAAAAAAACCCTCAGTCCTAAGATGTAAAGGTAACTCACCCGGTTGTCTTGGGGAAGTGCTAATTTTTGCAAATGTTTTGAAATGCCTTGTAAATTTTATTTTATTTTTTTTTTAATTGTCTATCTCATGCAGTATCACTACATAATGTGATTCTTTGCTATTTCCCTTACCTGGCTGTTTCTGAGAAACAAACCAACCACCTACGCACTAAAAAGCCATTTGGGAGACATCCCTTCTGTAACACAGCTCTTATTTTCTCAGCAGACCATGAGTTTAATTCACTTTTCTTACCATCAGGAACAACAATCTCACAAAAGTAAGTTGTTTGTTCTGCAACTGAGAATTATAGGTCTGCAATCACCTGAATTGTGCTGGGTTTCTTCCCCTCTCTTTTGGAGCTTCACATCATTACCCCTAAAGCTTCCCTCATGTTGTCACTATTTTTGCTTCAGTTGTTGCTTTCTAACTTCAGTCATCATTGCTGAGCTTTCAGCCTCATCGGCTGCCTTTTACCTTCAATGATAGCAGCTTCATAGCCACACTGTAAAACTGTGCATGCTATTTGCTTCAGCTCTCTGATGCCAAAATAAAAATTCAACCTGAGTTGTCATTTTGATACAATAATTAGCTTTTTACTACAGATTATACAGCTTGTTACTATTTTTCACTCATTTCTAACATTCTATGTTACCTGTTTACACTACTTTGATATTGTACAATATAAAGCAACAGTCCCAGCTCTGAAAATAATCTTTTACAGTATTGCAATTCTCTAACAGTCCAGAATGTAAAATTTTAGCAAGTGGTTACTTGGACAGTTTTTCATCTGCAAAAAATGATGCATCAAAAGATGTACTTATTTTCCAATTCCTCTTTATCTGCCTCACTGTGCATTATGAAACTATTCTGAAAAGGTGAGGGGAATGTGGCACTCAGATAAGCCATGGCAAGCAAATGTTTTAAATTCAGATGCTCACATTTTCTGATAAATGTATACTTCTACTGACTTTTTTTTGGTGTAAATACTGTTATACACCTTCTCAAATTATTACACTTTTACATATGAAACTTCTGCTTTTCCTTTTCCCAGCTGATACATGCTTTTCATGAAAATTGAAAACATATTATTTACATAGGGCTTTTGAAAAGGTGTTAAACTACGATTCAGGAAGAACAACAGCTTTAAAGTAGGATGAAAAAGACATCGATCATCACAATTTATAAGCTTACAAAAAATTATCAGCAGTAACAATAAAATATTCACCCCTGAAACAATCACAATATTTCATCAGAAGTAGGAGAAAAAAATAGACCACCAAATCCAAACAAAACAAACCAAAACAAAAAATATTTGATCAATAAAATCCAAAATCATAGATATCCTACTAAGTGAAACTAATTGTTAGTAAATTTGGGATATTTATTATTAGCATACTTTAGCTGAAAATTTAATCACAGAATGCCCAAAAGGAAGAAAACCTGATCATTCCAAAGTTTATTAATGTAATATATAATTTATATCTTTACATCACAAATTCATAATTAGTAGCAAGTGAGGAATGACAGAAGGAGAGAAAACAGCTTGGCTAGCATTTGGTTACTTTCATGAAAAAAGTTTGGTGGTCTCATTCATATTCACTTGTATTTCTGCCAAGGGTGCAAAATCTGGCATTAGCATTACAAACATATACAGAAACAACTACCTTTTAAAATGCAGAGCACACAGTTGCTTAATAACACATGAGCAAGAAAAACTAGAGAACAAAATATTCATCCACTTGAGCCAGCGCTCAGTTTACTTTTAGCTAAAATGGGGACAGATTATCATGCAATCTTTAAAAATTGCTGGTTCAATTTTTCAGACATGGAACAAATAAATTCACATACATTTTAGTCAAGGAGAAATATGATCAACAGAAAGATCTATGGTGGTTTTGTCTTCTCTTTTTTTTCTTTTTTTTTCTTTGTTTTGGTTATATTTGTTGTTGGTTTGGTTTGATTTTTTGCTGGGTGGATGACGATTAGAAATTCTTTGCTGGTCCCTTACAAGAGGGCTACTTTGCTGATCGTCTCACTGAAGATGGATGATTCCTATATCAGAAGTTGAAAAAGTGGAGAATAATCTGAAAATGATTTATTTGAATATGGATTTATGGATGAATTGTACACAGTCAAACTATATTTAAGTATTTTTAATAGTCTGAAATCCAGTTGTAATGATACTAACAACAACCCTGAACATAGTTTTTGTTTAAAACCTTCTGGCTTCAGCTACACTGACTGGTTTTTCAAGAATTTTAGGAAGTATTACACAAGTCTTAGCACAGGTGTTCTCCTCAACTCCTTGAAATATGCATCTCACAGCAGTCAAGTAACTGAAAGCTTGCATTTCAACCATTGAAATATCAACTATACTATATCACTTTCCTTTTTTGATGCTTTTTCATAATTTTAACAGAGCAGATAATAGATTTCATACTTATATAGAATTTCCTATAGTGAAAAAGTTTATTACTAATTTTATTAGTTTCAGCTTCCATTTATGAACCTGTCTTTCTAATCCACAGATAATCTGATGGAACCACTGTGCTTGTGGTGCCCTTAGACACCTGAGAATGGAAAGGCCGTATAAAAGCTTCAGAAGAAGGAAAAGACTCTGGGATCTGTTTTAATTCAGCTGCAAAAGGGAGCACAGAGATACCTCATTAAGTTTGTGTTAAATCACTAATCAAGCATTCAGAGTTTTTCAGGATGATTTACATCGTAATTATTCACATTTAGGATCAGCTAAAACAGCGCTGGAGAAATGATTTTTACATTTATTATTTATGACCTTTTTGGTTGTATAGATTACATCTGAAATAATTTCAGGTTTACTCCTGTCCATCTTACAAATTTTTATAGTGTGGTTTGTCCCATAATATCTTTTTCTAGCTTTACTTATATTTTGTAATCCATTGCTCTAAATTTTCAAATATATATTTCAAATAAATATTTAAATCACAGAAGTATAAAAACCTCCAGAACAGCTAGACGTATAACAGTACTTTACTTTCATTTATGTTAAGCATACTAGAGAAGCAATTAAATGAGGGAATTTCTTAACAGTTTAATTTAGCTTTTCAACACAGCTACAATTTGTTCCTAGAACAAACTTCATTTGAGTTATTTTTAAGTATTTATGAGCCTACATAATTTTCTCTCATTATTCTAATATTGTATTACAAACATCTACCTTATTTTCAAGAACTTTATTTCAAACACTAGACGTAGTATGTCTCATCTGTTTTTTAGCACACACTTGATACTTGCATGCAGACACAATCTCTCTTGCTTCCTCTAAGAACCTTATAAATATTTTTGAGAATATCACACATTCTTTTTCTACACCGTAAGTCATCATCAATATGAGTCTAGGCTGTTGTTTTACTCTCCATCATTGCTAGGATCTAGGCAATATAATTTATTTCTCAGCTGAATGCACTGGAGCTCTATTCCATTCAGTAAAAGGTATCTGTGGATCCAAAAGGTAAAACATTTAACTCTGGACTAGATTTCTGCATCTTTTAGCCATTCAAGCAAATATGTTTCTAAACCATTAAAATATCCATTAAGGTAATTAATTAAAGCCTAAAGAAATGCTTAAAAATGTCTTCAGCCTGTGGTCAGTGAATGCCTCTTGTTCTGTGGGCTAATAAGTTAGCTATTTGCTAAAGGCAAATAAAAATGGGGCAATTGCCAGAGCAGCTGACAGCTAAATTAGCTTTGCAGGAGTCTGCACTTCCACTGGAAAATTTTGACCAGAAATTAAAAATGGTTGAAAATCACTGAAATTCAGAATTGGTAAACTCACGCAGAGGAACACATGCCATCTGTTAAAGTATTCACCAATTCCAGTGTACTGCATTTAGCTGATGAAAAATTATGAATTATGTTTCATGTTGTGTTAACAAATGCCCAGCTGTAAATTTAAGGTCTCTGCATATCTCTCTCACATTTAAGGGACCTTAATGACTTTTCTAAAGGGTCACATTACGAATTGTTTTAAGGCCAAGCAGTAAGAGGCATAGGTAACACAAAACTGTTTTGATTTTTCTAGCTATGATCTCCTTATGCTTCATTACATTTAGGAGGAATCAGACAGCTTCCAGAAGAATCAGCATACAGTAATTTCACGAATACAAGCCGCACCAATTTGACCAAAATTTTGGTGGAAACCCGGAAGTGCGGTTAATATTCCGGGGCGGCTAATCTATTAACAAAATTCTAAAAGCTGCCAACATGGAAGTGAGAGCCCGCGGCAGCCCCAAACCAAGCTGGAGCCCGGCCGGCCCCGGTAGAGGTGGGAAAGCCTGGCAGAGGCGGGGCCAGCAGTGTGGGGGCGGGCGGCAGAGCCTGAGCCAGCAGGGCGGGGCAGGGGGGGCGGCAGAGCCCGGGCCAGCAGGGCGGGGGAGCCCGGGAGAACTGGGGCTAGCAGTGCAGGGGAGCATGGCAGAAGCAGGAAGGCCGGCGGGTGGGGCTGCCTGGCAGCGGGGGAAGCCCAGCAGAATCGGGGCCAGCAGCGTGGGGGAGCCCGGCGGTGCGGGGGCCTGCAGTGCCGGCCAGGGCGAGGAAACGCGGCGGCGGTGCAGACGGGAGGGGGCGGCCGGCGAGCCTGGTGGCGGCGGCGGCAGCCCTGCCGGCGGGGCGAGCGAAAGCGGCGCTCGCGAAGCGCCGCCGCCGCTCGTGGAAGCGCCGCCGCCGCTCGCGAAAGCGCCGCGGGGCGGGCGCGGCGCTCGCGAGGCGCGGCACTCGCGAGGCGCGGCGCAGGGCGAGCGAAAGCGGCAGCGGGGTGGGCGGCGAGCCCGGCGGCGGCAGCCCTGCCAGCCGGGCGAGCGAACGCGGCAGCGGGGCGGTGCTGACGGGAGAGGGGGGCCAGCGAGCCCGGCGGCGGCGGCAGCACCAGCCGGCCAGCCCCGCCGAGCCGTGGCGCTGAGCTGGGCCACCCGGCCCCGTCGGCAACCATGAGCGGGCCGAGCCTTCCTGGCCCCGCCCCGAGCCAGTAAAGCCCGCTATGCCGCGATCCTGTTACTAATTGGCCAATTTGTGAAAGCTGCGCACGGATTCTCGCGACGAACGAAAGTGCGGCTAATATTCGGGGTGCGGCTTATCTATTGACAAAGACAGCAACATTGTCGAGGCACCGGGGGTGCGGCTTATAATCCGTGCGGCTTGTATTCGTGAAACTACTGTAAGTTGCAAGGTTAACAGACAGTACTGACGGCTAATGCAAGTAAATAACAGAAAATGTGCAAGATGTTCTACTGCTTTGGATGTTGATTTCCAAAGTTAATTAGGAAACATGCTTAAATATGCTGTAATGTTATGCTTTTAGTCCTAACTATCCACCATGGTCTTATTTCTTTCCTATCCTTAAGATCAAGGATACAACAATCCTGTCTCACTGCTTTAGTTACCAGCTTCATTCACTTTACCATATAATTTCTGGGGAACACACAACTAATTATGCATATTGATGCAGAAGTGATAGAATCTTACTACTGAGAGCTAAGTGAGTGTTCTACTGACTTTTGACTAAAAATTTCAGATTCTTATGCTCAGTGACTCTGACATACAGAAAGTCATCTCTTTACACTCACTCTATGGAAAAGATTCCTCACACCACAAAGGCATTTAATTTAAATTCTCTCTGTAGGACAGTAAATCTCTTTCATAATAGGTGTCATTTTAATGCTACCAAAAATATTTGGCCTTTTCCTTTTCAATCCACCTATGCAGCTCTCCCATTAAACTTTGTCTTGGAAATTCAAATTAGGAAACTGAAAAGACATTTCCATTCTTACTTAGGTGCATGTGTTTAACCAGGTTAATCATAACTACTAATTCCTATAATAATGGTTTAGGTTTATCTCCTGTATTGGAGATAAAATAAATATATAAATAAATAGTTTGCTCAATAACTGAAACTCCTTCAATAATGAAAATACTTACTTTTAAATTTACCCCTTAATATAAGGATTCACTGTCACTAAAAAAGGGAAAAAAACAATGACATATTATATTCAAAGCAGTTTTATTTCTCAAGGGAATGACATAAAAACTTGATGAAAATTCATTAGAAATACTGAGTAGTGTCTACAAAAGGAGGAATAAAAGAATTTAAGCAATCTTTCAAATTCAACACAGCTTATCCAACATTATTACTCCCTATCTTTTTTGCTGTATCTTGACACCCAGAGCAATATTTACAGCTGAACACTGCACACTTCAATGCCTTTTTGGTTATAACAGTCATATGCACTATCTGTATTCAACTGTAGTTAATTACAACAGTAATACTGATTGGGCAGTTTACTGCATGTCATTTCTCTTAGGCAATGACAGCTCTTCATTCCAAAGTTATCTCTCTTCTGCCTTTACGTCTTCTTAATAACTCTAGCAGCAGTATTTCAATATCCTTGTCTTTAGCTCTCTTTCTTGTCTCTCCAAGAATGTCACACTACTCAGCATTTAAAAAAATTTTATTAGTACCCGATCATTTCTGCTGACTCCTCTTATCTGTGACCCAATTTCTATCAGAAGAGTGTTGCAAGAATAGACACCACAAGCCTGGATGTCTTCTTCATGGGGAAATAGTAGAATTTTTCAACTTGGAAAGGAGAAAAGGGAAGTATCTTTGGCAATTTCTATAAAACTCCAAACAGAATGGAAAAAAGAGAGAGAATGAACTATTTCCCATGACTTATATACTAAAGTCACACACTACATTAATTGTGCAAATTATAGGCTAAAAATATCCTAAAGAAATAAATTCTGCATACTACATGAAGTTTGCACTGAAAATTCATTGCTATAGAATATTATCCCATAATTAATTTTAAAAAAGGATTAAAAAGAAGAATTTATTAATTGATTACTAGAAGCTATAACATTCTTTATAGTCAATCTGGTTCAAAAATCCCTGAATCATTTATTTAATTTGGTTATTTTGTTTTGCACAATTTTTCCCTATGTTCTTAAAAATCATTGCTGCATTAATACGTGAGGATGTAAACTAATGGTAACTTGAGAAGATGCAAAACTTTATTGCTAAATCAAAATGTGTTTAGATATGTGCTATTTTTGCATGGTAGAATTGGGTATCTAGCACACAATTAGACTGTCTTACCAGGATTGCAAATGTGAACAGTTATTTCTCCTAGTCCTATCTCCTAGGGTCTTTGGAGATTCTCGAACCCTTCAAAAGCAAAACCTTGAATTACAGACTGCACAATGCCTACCATATTCACAGCTCCACACAGGTTACTGCTCTTATACAATTTATCAAAACAAAAATTCACTCAAAAAAAATCTATTCCATGCTCTTATTTAAATAAGTTTTCTTTGTGTCATCTGCCATATTTATTTTACAGCAGTTATACTTCTATTTCTGTAATGACTTTTTGATAAAATTTTCTACTTTATCAGAAAGTCTCTATACTGAAATAATTCTACAACACCCCCAAAGTACTATGTGTGTTAATTGAACCCAGTTACTTGAAGCACTGATTTTCAAGCTGACATGAGGATATATATTATGTAAAACTTCCTTCTCAATTGCATATGATAGTAAGGTTTTGTTGTTTCTAGGGAGGATATAAAAAATGGTCATTTTCAAAGAAAACTGTAAGCAGATTGAAAAGACCAGCATATTTTTTACGGATACAACCTCAAATTAAATTTATACCTAAGTCTTATTCCATATTACTTTTTCTCTGGAAATAATGATAAAAATCTTTTAATTTTAAAATTTTTTATGAACCTGTTGATTTATGGTGAACATTGAGGTATAATGTGGCATGCATAAAAGCAAACCTTGGCTTTTGCTTTATTCTGAGGCAATAAAAAGCTAAAGCATAATGGATCTCATACTTCTATTCCATAGAGTGTTCTGTTCATTTTTTAATGAAAGCTTCACTAAAGCTATTCCACCAATTCTATAAGGCTGGCAAAAGAAATCCAAAGGGAAGCAAAAATGTTATGTCAGACACGATTGTAATTCACACCAGAATATGCACCAATAACTGTAGTTTGGAAGGCTCAGACTGGATGAAAAACAACTTCACATCTGAAACTGTCCAGAGAGATTATGTGTTCTCCATCCTTGAAGTTTTGAAAAAATTGCACCAGACACAACCAAGAAAGACAAACTCCAGTGTTAGTGATAAACCTTCACTAACAGGAAGATTGTAGCATGTGGTCTTCCAAGACCCCTTTCAACCAACACTTACATGACTTCCATGATTATTTCCTGAAGTCACCTCTGCAATACAAGACAAAGGGAAGCCAAAGAACAAAACTGAGTAAGAGTCATCTTGTCTGCATAACAAAAATTGCTCAAAGTAATAGCCTAGTAGACATAGAAGTGTATAATATATTAGCACCATGGCATTTTCCAACCTTAATGATTCTCTGATATCCAAACATGTTTTTTCACTGTTCTCTGCTACATGATCATAAAGAACTACAGCCCACAGGAAAGGCTCACACTGGAGAAGTTTGTGGAGATCTTTCTCCCACAGGAGGAAGCAAGGGAAGAGTGCGATGAATCCTCATTCTGAGGAAGAAAGAGAGGAAGAGACAATTGTGATGAACTGGACACAAATTCTGTTCTTCATCCCCTTGCACCACTGTGGGAGACCAGGTAGATAAATCAGGAGTAAAGTTAAGCCTAGGAGGGAGGAGTGGGGGGAAAGTTGTTTTAAGATTTTTTATTTCTCATTACTCTTCTCTGATTTGATTGGTAGTAAATTCAGTTAATTTCTCTGAGTCTCTCCCTGCCCTTATCTCAACCCATGAGTCTTTTGCTACATTTTCTCTCCCCGGACCAGCTGAAGAGCGAGTGGCTTTGGTGTGCCCCTGTCCAGCCAGGGTCAGCCCACCCCTCATGCCAGTAAAGTTCAGCTCTGTTACCAGTCCTTGGTGAGTATACTGTATGTGGATATATTTACCTAGTAAGTAATCTGTAACTTTGTATAGGTTTTACTGAATTTAATTTTGCTTTATAAAATTACTTAAACTGAGTATCTGACATCTTCACAAGTCCTTCTTACTCAAGTCCTACTTATGTAGTTACAGCATGGAAAATCAGATCTTTGTATAGAAATCATCTAGCAGATGGGGTAGAATCACTATCTAAAACAAAATGGAGAAATAAAAAGGAAATTAATGTTTTTTCATCTAAGGTATTAAAAATTCACTTTATAGAGAAATACAACATTGCATTTCAACATCTGGCAAGAAGTGACAAGCTTACTACTACAAAGTAAAAAAAAAAAACAACAACCAAATGAAACAGGAATACTAATGTCCTGTTTTAAAATTCAATGTGTCCTCTAAAGGATAAAATGAATCTGGCATATTTTTTTCTATTTCCCACATTTTCTAACAACATCTTCTGAATAAAAAAATAATGAAGAAGCAATTGAGCAGTTCATAATACTAGCAATATGGAAAGAATAAAGGAATCTTAATTTTCATTTAAACTCTGTCAAGATTTCATGTGAAAGATTTTTGTGAAATTTGTGTGTGACCAAAAACTCATCTCAACAGTACTGAGCCATGAAATGAAACCTTAGAGAATTCTTTCTGCAAGTGGTAATGAACAACATCACTGCAAGTATTCTTTGAGACAGCTGCATTAATGTAGTTAGCCAACTTCCTGGTTTAAAGACAGTATCTAGCAACAAAAAGATATCACTTTCATGCCTGAGTCTGAGAAAATATGTCATCAATAAAATTTTTGTTTATTTTTAATATTCTCTAGTTTTGGGGTTTACTTTTCTCATTCTCAAGCAGTCAATGGGATTGTTTTAGATAGATTTAAATTGTGACAGTTCATGAAAAGCAGAAAACCATGAAAACATAAATTGCAGCTCTACAAAGGAAAGCATAAAGATGACACAATATCAGTAAGATGCATACTCTATCTAATAAATAAGAAACTTTTCATATGAGATGTGATACCTGTCTCTGTGTACTTTCTAAAAGTCATAGCATTTAAAGCAATAATCACTGAGTTTTGACTCGGCAGTTTTCAGGTGGAAACTACAAAGATGGACACTGTAGCCCCTCCGGGCAACCTGCTTCCATTTACACACCCTTACAGTAAGAAGCATCTTCTAGTTTTCAGACTGATTTTCCTGTTTTTCAATTTTAGTCCACTGCCTCTTGTCCTCTCAAAGGGGACTACTGAGAAAGTCTGTCTCCTTCCTCTTCATTTCCTCCAATGAGGTATCTATACACATTGATGAGATCTCCCCGAGAGTCTTCTCCAAGTTAAACAGTTCCAGCTCCCCCAGCTTCTTCTCACAGGATAATCCCCCAATCATCTTTGTGTCTCTTTGCACGACTCGCTCAATAAAGTCTGCAATACTCCTGTACTGGGAGACAGAGAACTGGAAACAGCATTCCAGTCCAATTGCAAATATTAGATTTGCTCTGTAAAATATGATCATAACTTTGAAACTAAATTAATAATGCATATTTATAAAGCATATTAAAGTTTCACAGGTAGCCAAATGGATGCCAGGCAAATGAATGTAATGAAGTTGTAATGATGGTGTTGTCTTTGGATAAGAAATGCCAAAGATGAAGGTAGATAGTGAAGTTAGAGGAAGGGCAGGTTTTAAGGCAACATAACTTCAGAGAGAGAACAAGAGAGTAGCCACGATCATAAAACTTGGATCCCTCTATTACTGAAGATTGGGAAATATGATTTTCTTTTACTTCTTCCCCTCAGAGAAAGGTATTTGTGATAGAACTACTAAACTTCAAAAATGGTTAATGATTATTAGAGTTCTCATTCAATGAATAAAACTGATAAGAATCCGGGTTTAAAAAAGCAGAGAGAATATGAGTTGTCTTTTAATGAAAATTTATTAAAACTTTCATTGAAAAATACCCAGCTACCTGCCCCCCCCCCCCCACCCCCAAAAAACCCAAAGTCAACTTTCTCTGACTGAAAAAGTAAAAGTAGGTCTCAAAGTCTTCCTGTGAGGAGGTGATGTCAGAACAAATGTGATTGAGTTATTTGTTTCAAGAAGTAGTAGTAAACTGTTTAGATTAGGTGGGGGGAAAAAATCCAAGGACTATTGGAGGACACATCATTTTCATGCACAGCTGGTAAATTTCTGTATACCTTTCTTATAAGTAAAAATAAATAAAATAATTCTTTCATTGAATTTTTAATTATTATAAGAAACATTGTAAAAATAGGAAAATTAGTTTTTGCCTCTGGAAAGTTACCACTGAAAAGAAAAAGAAATTAAGACCAGTAACCAGGCACAAAGGAGACAACAAGGTGCACATAGGTGAAAAGCAAAGCCAATGTTACTTGGCAGTAAATAGCAACAACAATGAATATTATTCCAACATATAATAAGTAAGCCAAAATATAATACCTGCTTAAATGTTCAATGACATCTACTGCCAGAGTAATTTTATTTAGCAGCACACTGTGCCTCATCTTGGTTTTTTAATATTTACCACCAGTTTGAAGGATACTCAGCAGAAGAATAATATGTGACTCCGCCACAAACTGAGCTTGGCTGCTTCCATGTATGTAACTCTGTAAAACAAAAAAAAACCCCATTCCTCTTTAAAAAATCGATTAAAAATGGCACAGCCAGATAGGTAAGAATAAAACCTGTTTTTCAGAAAAATGCAGACAGTAACAGCTAGAAATTAATAGCACAGTTTACGTATGTAGCTTTAGTAAAAAGGAATGTTAAAAATTTAGGCAAAGCACATGTATACAGCAAATGCAATGTTTCAAACATGAAAGCATTATGCTGGGCTCTTTTTCACACTGCTGCTACTGCGGAATAAGAACATGCATTTATTTACTCAGGTGATATAATTTTTAAGAAGGGAGGTGATAAAATCAAGGGCATGCCACAGCATGGTTTTTACAAAAGTGAAAACTGAAGCCTGCCTTAAGCAAATCATTCTACTTCAGTCTTTCTCAAATTGAGTGAAGTTTCTTCACGCAAAGTCTTTTTCGTCTTTCTCCAGTAAGGTACAATTGTGTCCATCAAAGTTCCTAATGCATAAACAATCTTTTTTATATGGAAATACTGTAAAATAAATGTTAATTCTAAAACTAAATCTACTGCCCTCTATCCCAAATAACTATTGTTAATGGGCTTCTTTTGTACATTTATTTTAAGAACCTGTAGTGTATTAAAGCTGTTAGTGTTTATTGTTAACTACCTATGACAGCAATAAAGGAAGCAATAACCTGAAGGACTGTCAATATGCACAAAATGAGGGAGATTCTCTGTCTTCCTCTCCTGTATCAACTACAAACACTGAGAAGAGTTTTCCAGAGCATGCCAAGTAAAATTAAATATATCCATGTTCTGAAAGAATTATTTATATATACTCTTCTTAGGCATAGATAAAATTGTCACCCTAACTAAATGGAAAGAAAAATAGTCACTAGTAAGGTAAAGAAATAGAAAACGTTTTGCCCTCAGTTTGAATGCAGGATTTTTATTTTTTTAACTCATACGTGCTGCTTTAATTCAGTTTACTCTGAATAATTCTGGCTTTAACCATCCTTGTCATGATTCAGAACAACTCAGACTTGAATAACTGGATGCTTCAGCATACAAAAGAATGCATTCACCCATACTAGTTAAAATCTGGTTGATGCTGTGTCAGATCATGTAATTTATATTTACTCAGTAGGTTGCTATCTATTGTTTTCAAAATTCAATCATATTATGCTCATTCGAAAAATCAATTCAAATCTAAACCAGGGAACACCTTCATGTAGCTAAAGTTTTCATTTCTCTCTTTCTTGTAAGAGATAAAAATCACTGATCTCATAAGTATATCTCACTGAAGTCTGATATGACAGTGAGCCAAACTGTATTTCTTCAATTTTTTTGTGAATGACCTCTTATAAATTCCACTAAGGCTGGAGAGGCAGCTAGATGATTTAGAAGAAAATTATCTGCCCACTGAGCCTCCCCATTATGATTCATCTGTCAGATAGATCGCCACCTCTTACATCAAAAAGAAAAGAAGGGTAGTAGTAGTGGGTGATTCCCTTCTGAGGGGAACAGAGGGCCCCACATGTGGACAGGACCCGTCCCACAGGGAGCTCTGCTGCCTCCCTGGGGCCAAGGTCAAGGACATCACTGAGAGACTCCCTGGACTGGTCCAGCCCTCTGATTATTATCCACTGCTAATAGTCCAGGTTGGCAGTGATGAGACTGAAAAGAGGAATGTTAGGGCAATTTAAAGGGACTTTAGGGCACTGGGTAAAGTGGTTGATAGGACAGGAGCACAGGTAGTCTTTTCCTCGGTCCCCTTGGTGGCTGACATTTACTGTGAAAGGAATAGGATAACTCATATCATTAACAAGTGGCTAAAGGGTTGGTGTCATTGGCAAAATTCCGGATTTTTTGATCTTGGGGGAACTTTCATGGCACCTGTGCTGCTGGAACCAGATGGGATCCAACTCTCAGTTAAGGGCAAAAGGTTTTTAGCTCACAAACTGGCAGCCCTTGTTGAGAGGGCTTTAAACTAGGTTTGAGGGGGGAAGGGGGTGCAGCTGGGCTCTCTGGAAGCAGGGCCAAGGGTGGTAAGCCTGAGCTAGGGGTGAAATCAGTAGCCCAGCTGAGTAGCATGTACACCAGTGCACACAGCAGGAGTAATAAACAAGAAGAGCTGGAAACCATGGTGCAACAGCAGAGTTATGATGTAATTGCCATCACAGACGCGTGGTGGGACAACTCACCCAACTAGAGCACTGCACTGGATGGCTACAAGCTCTTCAAAAGAGACAGGAAAGGGAGAAGAGTTGGAGGCATGGCCCTTTATATTAGGGAGGTTTTTGGTCCCATAGGTATTGAAATAAATGACAATGAAGTTGAATGCCTGTGGATCATCAGCCATTGTTCTTGTAGGGGACTTCAACTTGCCAGACATCTGCTGGAAACTTAATACAGCTGAATAAAGGCAGTCCAGGAAGTTTTTAGAGTGTGTGAGTTTTTGATGCAGTTAGTGGGTGAGCCCACCAGGGGAATGGCTATGTTAGACCTGCTGTTTGCAAATAGAGATAGACTGGTGTGAGATGTGGTGGTTGGAGGTCGCTTGGGGCATAGTGACCATGAAATTATAGAGTTCTTGATATTTGGTGAAATGAGGAGGAATATCAATCAGACTTTTACGCAGGATTTCCAGAGGGCAGACTCTGGCCTTTTCAGGAGACTTATTCAGAGAGTTCCTTGGGAAGCAGCCCTTAGAAACAAAGGAGTTGAGGAAAGGTGGGCATGTTTCAAAACAGAGATCTTGAGGGCACAGGAAAAAACTATCCCTGTATGCTGAAAGGCGAATCGACAAGGCAAACGTCCAGCCTGGCTGGGCAAGGAGGTTTTGGAAGAACTTAGGAATAAAAAGAGAATGTATCATCTTTGGAAGGAGGGTCAGGTCTCTCAAGAAGTGTTTAAGGGAACTGCTAGACTATATAGGAAAAAAGTTAGAGTGCCAAGGCTCTATTTGAACTAGAAATGGCAACTTCTGTAAAAGATAATAAGAAATGTTTCTACAAATATGTTAATGGTAAAAGGAAGAGTAGGTCCAGCCTTTGTTCCTTACTGGATGAGGGAGGAAAATTAGTAACTGCAGATGAGGAGAAGGTGGAAGTGCTTAACACCTTCTTTGCCTCAGTCTTTGTGGGAAGATGGCTTGTCCTCAGGACAACTGTCCTCCTGGGATGGTAGATGATGTCAAGGAGCAGAATGGTCCCCCTGTTATCCAGGAGGAGGAGGCAGTCAGAGAACTACTGAGAAGCTTAGATGTTCATAAATCTCTGGGCCCAGATGGGATCCATCCCAGGGTGATGAGGGAGCTGGCAGATGAGTTTGCTGTGAAGCTGCTCTCCATCATTTGCCAGCAGTCCTGGCTCACTGGTGAGGTACCAGATGACTGGAAGCTGGCCAATGTGACACCCGTTCATAAAAAGGGGGGCAAGGAGGATCCTGGTAACTATAAACCAATCAGCCTGACCTCAGTACCTGGTAAGGTCATCGAACAGTTTATAGTGAGCGCCATCACACAGCACCCAGAGGATGGCCAGGGTATGAGACCCAGCCAGCATGGGTTTAGGAGGGGAAGGTCGTGTTTGACCTCCTCTGGTCTCCTTTTATGACCAAGAGACCCGCCTGGTGGATGCGGGAAAGGCTGTGGATGTTGTGTACCTGGATTTCAGCAAAGCCTTTGACACTGTCTCCCACGGCATACTCCTGGAAAAGTTGGCTGCCTGTGGTATGGACAGGAGCACTCTTTGCTGGCTTAAGAACTGGCTGGATGGCCAGGCCCAGAGAGTGGTGGGGAACAGCGCTGCATCCAGCTGGGAGTCTGTCACCAGTGGTGTCCTCCAGGGGTCTGTGCTGAGGCCAGTTCTGTTCAATATTTTCTTTGATGATATAGATGAGGATATTGAGTCCTCCATTAGTAAATTTGCAGATGACACTAATCTGGGAACTTGTGTCGATCTACTGGAAGGTAGGAGGGCTCTGCAGAGACACCTGGACCAGTTGGATGGATGGGCAGAATCCAATAGGATGAGGTTTAGCAAGTCCAAGTGTCGAGTCCTACATTTTGGTCACAATAACCTCCTGCAGTGTTACAGGCTGGGGACGGTGTGGCTGCACAGTGCCCAGGCAGAAAGGGACCTGGGGGCACTGGTACAGCGGACTGACTGAACGTGAGCCAGCAGTGTGCCCTGGTAGCCAAGAAGGCCAACAGCCCCTGGTCTGTGTCAGGAATAGTGTGGCCAGCAGGAGCAGGGAGGTCATTCTTCCCCTGTACTCAGCACTGGTGAGGCCACACCTTGAGTGCTGTGTCCAGTTCTGGCCCCTCAGTTTAGGAAGGACCTTGAGATGGTTGAGCGTGTCCAGAGGAGGCAACGAGGCTGGGGAGGGGCTTGGAACACAAACCCTGTGAGGAACAGCTGAGGGAGCTGGGCTTGTTCAGCCTGGAGAAAAGGAGACTCAGGGGTGACCTTATCACTCTCTACAGCTCCCTGAAAGGTGGCTGTGGTCAGGTGGGGGTTGGCCTCTTTTTCCAGGCAGCAACCAATAGAACCAGAGGACACAGACTTGAGCTGTGCCAAGGGAAATACAGGTTGGATATTAGGAAAAAGTTTTTCACGGAAAGAGTGAAAAGTACTGGAATGGTCTTCCCAGGGAGGTGGTGGGGTCACCATCTGTGGATGTGTTTAAAAAAGGACTGGATGTGGCACTTGGTGCCATGGTCTAGTGAAGATGCTAGGGCATGGGTTGGACTTGATTATCTTGAAGGTCTCTTCCAACCCAGTCATTCCGTGATTCTGTGATATACATATATACACACACATATATATACATGCACAAATATACATAACAGAATGGAAGGAAATAAGAATATTTCACATTTATGAAAATAAGTGACAAAGTTAAAATACTTGATAGAAGTATGGAAGTATAAAATAGATTGCGTAATCTGATTCAGTTGTGATCACTGTCCTGTGAATAGAGACCTTCTGTCTTTATTTCAACATTACACTGTTTAGTTTTTCTCCTAATAGGAATGAAGAGAGCCACTTCCAAAAATTTCATTCTACTCCTTCTGATGACAAACACCTGTTCCATGCTGGGGAGGAATCATATTTTAAGTATTGGTCTTCACTGCCTCTCATAGCAACTTTATTTTAAAATATCCCTCAAGCTTGCATGACTTCTGGTATCATTTGGGAATTAAAAGTAACTATGAAGAATTTTAATAATGAAATAGGACAGCTTCATAACCATGTAGCTGTCAAACAGTAATGATGGTTTTAAAAATGTCAGCAAATATGCTCTCATCTCTGAAAATTTTAAACATGATTTCAGTGGCTACTCACATTTGAAGAACTGACTAAAAAAATTATCATCTAAGGATGATCAGAGTTTGCAGGAAACCCAGTTTTCAATATACTGTCCATGTGTACTACTTACAATACAAAGCTGAAACATCACAAAGAAAATACTTAAAGCTTTAAAAAATGTATTAGATAGTTACTGCTTTCAAAATCATATTCTGATTTTAAAAAGAAGAAAAATAATCAGAAAAAAAATCTGATTTTAAAAATTTTATCGCAAGTTTTTGAATGTTAATGAAGTGGTATAGTGGTTTAATGTAATGCAGTAGCAGGCTTGGTATCTCAGTAATATAGGATGCAGCTGTTGGAAACACATTCTCAGAAATCTCTCATTAGAATAATAGAGTCATTGAATGGTCTGTGTTGGAAGGGACCTTTAGAGGTCATCTAGTTCAATCGCCCTGCAGTGAGTAGGACCATAAACTAGATTAGGTTGCTCCTGTTCAACCTGACTGAATGTTTGCAGGGATGGGGCATCTATCACCTCTCTGGGCAAGCTATGCCAGTGTCTCACCACTCCAATAAAAAGTTCTTCCCTGTATCTTGTCTAAATCTAGTCCCTTTTAGTTTAAAAGCATTACCTCTGTCCTACTGCAAGAGGTCTAAAACATCTGTCTTAAAAGATTCCTTCAAGTATTGAATGAATGCAATTAAGGTCTCCTCAGAGCCTTCTCTTCTGATTCATTGCAGATAACTGTGATAAAATCCTAATAACAACAAAGAATTTAGAGGAGAATATCTTTCCCTGCCTGTTGATTAAACTAACAGAGCAATTAGTTTTATTATGTGATGCAAAACATGAATATTTGTATCAGAAGTCGAAAAGTGTCTCAAAAGATAGAAGTCCTTAGGAAACAAAATAATGAAAACAAAGATATACTCATTATCAATATTAATTAGGTGAAAAGATAAGAGTCATAGCTGCCATCTGATACTCAGTATAAAGAAAAAAACATGAACTAGATAACAGTGTATTTGCAAATGTGACACTTCAGTAAACCAAACAAAAATCTGAAACAACAAAAAAGAAACTGACAAAAGAATCTAGAATATTAATTTCTGGCTAAATGTCTCATAGGGATCCATGTTATAACTGCATTTCTTTAAATGTGAGTTGCTAAAAGCATAGCCTTGCTTACAAGGAAGTGGAAGTTCTTTGATTTAGTTCTGGAAATTTTATGTGTATACTAAAAAGCTAGCAGGGGACAATTGTTACATATCCAAAGAGGAGGCTGAAATGGATAAAAGCAAAGGGAGTAGCCACCTTGGACACAAAAGCAAAGTTTCTTCTTTGAGAGTGAAAGAGACCTCAAATCAACAGAGAGAGTTGAAGTAATTGAAAGCAATAGTTGAAACTCACTTTGTTAAAGTATTAAATAAGGCAGATGTTTACCGTACAGTATTGCCTTAAAAAATAATCCAAAAAAACCTGACAAATCATCATTTTAACTACCAACCTCTTTGTACTATTACAAATGCTCTTAGGTAGATTATTCTTAACAGTTACCTATCAATAGATCTGTGTGTGATCAATAGGGTCCTCAAATTGCATCCCCAAGACATTGTTCTCCAAGTACTCAAAACAATAGCATGGCACATCTCCTCTATAGCTATGGGTCAACCAGAGCAATGCTTGAAGTACAGAAAGTGACAGACTCTTCTAGGGATGAAGATTAACCAAAATAATTTGCATTTGACAATGTATTGAGAATCATCTGAATTTATGACAGTACCTCACCCCATTTCTTATGAGGAATGGATATTAACCACATCAGAAAAGAAAAACAGGGTGCGTTTTTTCCTCAATGAACCTTCAGACCTACTTTCTAAGACAAATAACAGAGTAGAAGTTTTCAGAAGACAGAAGAACAATATTTAATGTAAAAAATTATGGAAAACAGCTTGAAAAGCAAATGGTGAGAACTTTGTGGTATTTGCCTTTGTGCCCTTCCCTACAGGCATATGACAATACTTTCAGGCCACTTGAAGCATGGATTATACGTGTATTGATACAAATTTATGTAAATATAGCCCCCCTCCCACCAGTTCTGTACACTGCAATGACCACTCACTCATCAAGTTTTGAAATTCATGACCATCTGTGGTTCATACTTCCCTAAAATAGAATGCATTTAAAGAAACATTTTAAAGGACTATTGAAGAATTATCTATTTATCAATTCTCAAACTAAAGAAAGAAACTGGTCACATATGAGGTTTCTTTATTTTCATGTGACTTCTTTCCTTCTATAAAAAGATTGTTGAATGAACCCCACGCAAGGCACACATTTTATTTTAAGCTACAAACCATTAAAACACTGAGAAGTATGATTTCTGGTTTTGCGATCTTTTCTGCTTTTTGACACTGAATCCACTTAATATTTGGAAACTCTGAAGTCTATCTGGCTGCAAATGCTTTAGGCAAATGCTTAAATAAATAAATTAATAAACTCAGATTTCTCTTTCATTGTAAAGACAGCAAGAGGGAGGACCAGGCAAGATGAAAAGATAAAGACTGTCAGAACCATAGCTTGAGCAGGAAACTGGACAGCGACACAATTAACCCTGCCACACAGACAACAGCAGATGTCATGGTGGTAGGACTAATAGGGGAACCAGAGCCTGAGAAACTCACACTTTGAACAACCGGTCCTTTTCCAACCCCAACATTCTCCCATCTCAGGTCTTATTTCAAAGAAGCTGCAGTAATTTCACGATTATAAGCCGCACCATTTTGACTGAAGTGCGGCTTATAATCAGGTGCGGCTTACATATGGACAAAGAACCAAAAGTTGCTGCTTTAGTTTGGAGGACAAGTGTCTGCTAAGAAAGGCAGGAACTTCTCTTTGAAATGGAGAATGTAAACCCTCCCCCTTCAAATTATTATAATTTTGAAATCAAGGGGCTTCCAGGCAAAGATATGGGAATTAGGAATAACAGTTCTTTTCTAGGGAAATTAAAATAGAAATACAGTACTCCAAAGAAACAAACTCCAAACCCTGACAAAGTCAGAGTACAACCTGACACCCCATAAGGCAGGGTGTTGGTAGCAGTCCCATTAAATGGTGACTGCATCCTCCTGCAGTGACAGATGTGGTTCAGTTGAAGTAGTGCTCCTGCAGAAGGTGCAGTTTCCCTCTGGAGGTCCAGTGGTGATGTGGAGAAATCCGGTTTTCCTCTGGAGTCCAGTGGAGAAAGGGGCTCCCTTAGTGTCCCAAAACCTCTGTTTTTATCTTGGTAAGAAATGTTGAGCTCTTCCCCGTGGCTAGAGCAGTTTCCAATGGGATGAAGTAATTTTATCAGTCACACAGTGGGACTCAATGGGCCATTAGCAGAAAATGACTCCCTGGAGGAAGGATGGGTTGTGAGAAGATAAAGAACAATGCCCCGCCTGGTTTCAATGGATGGCCCATTAGCAGAATATCTGCCGTTGAGATAAGGATCACTGTCCCCACCCTCAACAGATGGTGATAGAATAGACACCTTTTATCACACTCTGTATTGTAATGTGCGGCTTATAATCAGGTGTGGCTTATGTATGGACAAAGAATGAAAAGTTGTTGACACCCGGAAGTGAGGCTTATAATTGGTGTGGCTTATAATCGTGAAATTACTGTACTTGAATTTTGAACTGAAACAAACATATTCCTAAATCAGACCATTTTCTTTGACAGTTGCAAACAATTGTTAAATGCATGCATATTTTTACAAAACTATGTTAAATGTTTATCTACTATTCATAAACTCATTACATATTTACTGTTATTGAACTGCAGATGGCACACACACACACACATATATATATAATCCTACACCAGAATACTCAAGGATAACAGCAATATGATATCCTTTTAAATTTCTCTACATGCAGTATATTTTTGTGATTTCCCTTCGAGCGTGATAGTTGTCATGGTTCAGTAATATACTTAAGGATAATCTGTGCTTTTTTATTCCTTTCTGTTAATGCAATGTAAATAACCCATAAACCAAGTAAAAAGAAATAAGGGCACTGGAAGTCATGTGCTAATTCTTAAGGCAAGAAGAATTTGCGGACTACCCAAAATTAAAGTATGATCTCAGGTGCTTCAGTAATCTGTCTAAAAACAAACATCACGATGTTTATTTTCCATTAGTATGTACAGGAAGGATGCTAGCGTGAAGGGAGCTGATTAAACTGAGCTGGATTTAGTAATAGCCTAAAATACAAAGCTACTTCATGAAGTATATAATTTGGGATATCTGAGAAATAACTGATCCTGAATTTATGAGATATGACACACATCTAATTAAAAAGTGTTGTGAAAACTGATCAAAAGCAGACAATTTTCCTAATAACTATTCTTGAAAATGATGAGCTGAATTTGGATTGTATGTTGAAGAAATCCCTAGACGGAGACTCTGCCCCAAAGGAGACCACAGGCCAAGTTCAAGCATATATATGCAGAAAGCAATGAAGCAACAGAGTAGTTAACTGTCCCAAAGAGAGAGTTATGAATTCCACACCATTAAGATAAGTACTATTAATCTGCCTTCTTTCCCTACATTAACATTCAGGGTGAAATTCATCAGAGAAAGGAACATTACAGAAGGCCATGGATTACTTAATTATGACTGAGCCTTTGGAATGGTATATTTTAATTAAAGACCACCAATTTTGCCAAGAATATGCATTAGCTACAAGCAGTTGTTATTTTCTTTTAGTTTAGAGGGAAAAAGAACTGTGCAGCATTCTCTATCAATCCAGATTTTACGTATTTTCCAAGTCCAGGAATAGCAGGACTTTCAGCAGTATTTAAATGTTTAAAAAGCAGAAGTTCTAAAACATTGTCTCACAATACCATTTCAAGATCTTTCCATTTTAAGTATGAAGGCAGGAAAAGCTTAAACATTTTATGGAGGACAAATGATTCATTCAGTAAAGCAAACATTTTGAAACCAAATATCAAGGTATATAAATAAATGTTTTACAGTATGATTTCATGATCACACCTGCATTTCTCCAGACAGGTTTTCTTCTAAGCAAACTCTGTAACACTTCAAAAGCAGCTCAAATGACCCATCAAGATTAAGAATAAAATCTTATACAGCTCAAAAGCCCAAGTTTTCTGACTCTGTTACTGCAGCCACCTGTTTAAATATTATGCTTTCTAAAACCAGTACAGTTTCACATAGCTTCACTTGAATCATCCACCCCAAATATGCTTTTTAAACTCCTACATAGTAGTATGTCTTCAGTTCCTACAGGAAAATCAGTTTTAACTTACTTATATACCCAATAGGGTTCCTATGAAGTTACTGGCCTAGTCAGGTCTGTGAAAATCTCAGAATAGAAGCCTCATCTAATTCCCTGCTTTCCTTTCATCACAGAAGATACTATTTTCTGCTAGGGACAGCACAAGTTCGGTGACGTATTTTCCCTCTAGCAGCCAATCCTCAATAGCTCTTCTTGTGACCAATGATGTGAAAAACCATGAGATGATTCTGGTTTGGGCCTAAGTTATTCACATGTGTGAGAATGGCTACAAGGCATCTATTAGCATATGAATGCAATTTACCAAATTAATGGTAAACCCTTTAGGGACAGAAGGATGTAATATGGGTATGAGTTTATTTTAGAGAATTTAACTGAATATCAGTACATAAATATATTAATCCCATCTCAAAAACTAAATAAAGACAAGAAATATTGAAGCTAGTTCATCTACTAAAAGAAAAGTTAGAAAAATGTCCAAGTACTTAATAGGGCAATTGATTTTACTGGAGATAACCACATATGAAATGGGTATTTGGAAATTATCTTAATGGCTTCAAAAATTAATGTAGTATTAAACACAGAATAAATCTAAACTCACTTACTGGTACACAGAAATCCTAAATAAAAAAATTTGCATTTAAAGCAAAAGGAAGACCATACATGACAGTAAGAAATGTGCAGTCAGCTATTTGAGACAATATTTTTTCTAGGAATCATGATTTTACTTAGTAATAAAGAGAAACAATAAACTTTAATTTAATACTAACTCTGCTGAAATAAACTATTTCTTTTGAACAGATACTACTTAATACACATATCTAACTCAAATATCAGCCAACAGTTCACCAGCCTGGTAAAAATTTCATGAATTACAATCTCAACAAGTAATCTCTCTAAGCAATGTCTACATGAAATGCCAGCTAGCTCAGTTATAGACCAGCAAGACCAGGACTAACAAAACAGTTCAAGTGCATACACCAACACATACAAAATGGTGAGGAACAGATAGAATTATTAGATGTTGTACTTATGTACTTTCAGAAATTTTATTGTTTACTCAAGCACCTTACTCTAAAAATTAGTACGATATCTAGAAAATCAACTGGACCTCAAACAAAACTCCATGTATTTATTAGTTTCTCAGTGTCCTTGGTGTAACAACAGTAAGTGCAAATGTTCAGACTCACTAAACATGACCATAAATCATACCAGTCACTTTTGATAGGTGGTTTTAATAGCTATGGATTAAATCAACCCTTTCTAAGAAATATTTATAGGGTTTTTTTTTAAGAATCTATGTAATATAGATACACACAACAGTCTCCTACAGACTCTTTGATTCCTTCATTTTTAAATTCAATGAATACAAGTTACATTTTCCAGGCCTGAGCTCATTCCTGTGTTCACCATTGCTTAAACCAAAAACTGAGTCGAGACAGCAATCAGTTTTCGTAGCACTCGCTGGCTGAAACAGCCTGTGCTGGCTGCCTTCCACTAAGTCCACCTGGCACCAAGCACAGAATATGAACTGGGTTTCCAGCCCTAGAACAAAAGTGGAGAAATGCTGCCTTACTTTTGAAGACTAGCAGACTGGAAAGGGTAGCTATACTGCATTATTTACGATTTCTGTAAGTACTATCAAAGGATTCCACTAGTAGAGATTATCTCACAAATCTAGAAAATGTAAACACTCTGCTCAGATATACAGAGCCTGTGATATACCTGCTGGAAAATAATTAATTCTGAGGGACTTCTTCCATATTTATTAATCACAAAATAATAAGAGAACAACACATGCAGCAAGCTTTCAAAGAATCATACTCTGCAGATTTCAGAAAGAACCCAGAACTTAAACCTCCCTTTAGGAACAAAATATTGCTACCCTTACAGACTTAATTCCCATATTAATTAATGGATGGAGCAAATGCAACAAATGTCTTCCTTCTAAATGTGCAATAAGACACACAATACCCAGGTGTGAGACTACAACAGAGATGAAGATTTCAAGGACCTCTGAAACAGCCTGTAGGTAGGTTGGGGAAGTTTGAGAGGCATGGCTTAGCCTACTTGCCTAAGGAAATATTTTTTTTGCAATTGTGATGCCTTGCTTAAAGACTTGACTACTTTTTAATCAACTTAAGAAAAATGGCAAAAACATCTCAGAGGAAAGTGATGCTCCTGCACATTTCATTACATCTGGAAAACCAAAGCAGTGACTCCACTGGAAGAAAAGCTGTGACTAAAGTTCAACTGTTAATAGTTGTTCTGGAATATGGACTGCTTGCGTAACACATGGAAGCCAAACCAAGAAACTTCTAATTAGGAAACAAAAAGAAATTGAGATGTTTTTCATGAACAGTATTTGGCTAAAATCACAAACATATGAGTAACAACAAATATTTTCTGAACTCACAAATATCTCTTCAGTATTTGCCCTCTGATGCTGAGCACAATATGGGATAAATCTTATTGGTCTCAAAAAGAAAACCAACCAGACAAACAAATGAACCAGTTAAAGGTACAGTATGTTGGGTTTTCCTGGGATATATTTTTTCTTATTTTATATTTACATATATCTATGTACACAAAAAACAGGCTGGGAATGCTGGAGCAGCCGCCTCGAAGCTTTATTCCATCACAATCATCAGTCGCATTTTACACAACCAAACAAGGGAGATGGAACAAGTTCAGCTGCTATCAATAGTAGACAAAGTTCTCTTCGTTATGGTCTTTTAACAACTTTCTAGCCAATAGCATAATATCAAAAACTGACAAGCATTTGCTTAGGCCAATTAATAAAGCTACATGTACATCTTTCTTTCAACAATGCTTGCTTGTAATAGCTTAAAACAATGGATAAACCTTCATCTTCAGCACTCTGGCATTTCTCCATCCTGCGATTTGCTTTCACACAGCTTGTTGAGAGTTCCATATCTTTTCTGTTTCCTACAGTATGCACCTAGATTCTGCCATATATCTATTCCACAGCAGGGAAGTGTGACGATCTTCACAAAATTGGTGTTCTGACAAAGAATGGTCATGGCAAAACAGGAAAGAGAGCTGCAATATAGTAGAACAGAAGATTTCCTTACAAACTATGGAGATGGAAGAGCTGAAAAAGCCATTCAGCTAAGTGCATGTTGGTGTTATTTAAATTATGGTTTAGAATCTAAGACTAGTGAAAAAAATTGTACCTTTAAGTTTCTATTTTCCTGGGTCTGTAATAATATTTTCTTTTGACAAAGAAATTGCAGCCATTTTGGATAAAGCCTTCAGCATAACTTCACATGTCTTTTCATAGTATCTATGACTCAAAAGACGTTTTTAATTTCCTAGTCAGGACCTGCAATATTTTCTCTTTTGAAATTTCAAAATATTATTTCAATTGGATTTCAAGTTGTGAGGCATAGAAGGTAGCTTCACTTAAATACTGAAGTGCTGCAAGCAGAAATGAAGACAGATTACTGTAACACTAGTTGCAAAATATGCTGAAATCAAAGGGTTGTGAAAAACACAAACAAAAAAAAGTTTACTTTGTAGCAGAAGCAAGAGCAGGTGTAAATGCCAAATTACTTCAAAGCTACAATCCAATTAACAACAATGGATGGAGATGTTGCGAGACAGTGAATAAAGAGCTTAACATTTGCATAGACATCTGATGATAAGGAAGTAACATTAAGGCCCTTAACTACATCTGAAACCACACATGACTGTCAGGGTCAACAAAATGTTACTAAAACAGTACTGTATATAGCTACAGAGATATCAACGTTTGGCCATAAATCAGGTGAGACTGAAATCCAGCACGTGGAATCCTATCAATGCAAGCCATATATTCATATTCCCGTTGTGTCTTGTCAACAATTAATAAAATTTCTAATAGATATGGGAGCACAACATCCAATATTAATGCAGTGGGATGCCAAGAAGCTGGGCACACAATACAGACGGCAAAGAGTTAAAATCACTGGAATAAATGGAGCAAGAAGTGTTATCTGCCAAACTGTTGAGCTTAATTTGTGGCTCCTGGGCAAGAAATAAAAGTCTTCTCACCTTAACCCTAGAAGAAATCCAGTGACTGAGGTGCACTTGTTCCATGTAGTACCTACACTCCCTAATCGAAAAACTGCTGGTGTATCACAGTACTGTATTTTTGCTGCAGCACAAAATGAATTTATGAAGTTATATAGTACTTTTGGGACCACTAACATCTTCAATACCAAACAGAGGAAACCTAACGGCCACAGTCACAATTGGCACTTGGGGTGGTTTCACATTCTCCTAATTCTAATGTCAATGCTGTGGAACATGACAAGGTTCAATTGGTGCTTATCTGGAAGAGAGGACAATACACCTTTAACAGGCTCCCACACAAGTATAAACATTCACCCATGATTGCACAAGCTCCGCTTGCCAAACTTTTACAAGCTACCTCACTCCTTCTAGACATGAAATTAAAGAAGGAAGACCCTCCTGAAAAGATGGGAGATGCAAGATCAGCAGTGCAGCAAGCATTTCATGAAATAAACGTTATAACTCCACCTTGCAAGATATCAAGTTCTGACAGTTAAACAACTTGAAACACTGAAGGATAATGTATTGGGACAAACCCCTCTGAGACTTGTCTTGTTTTCCTATTCTAGGAATAAAGCCAGAACACCCTCACTGAAGATCAAAGGAATGAGTTTCAAGTGAGGGAACTGCCATTCTCTCAATTTGCATGACAAAGCCAAGGTGATGTGATGATAATAACTTTTATTTAGGCCCTTTTAACTTTTTGGTTACTTTTGTGGTAGACACAGGAACCTTATCATAAGCACAGGATTGTTCCTTTTTTTAATAATTGGTCTATGGTAGGCCAAATTGTCATTTTTCTTTCATAGGAACCTGCTAAGAGATGAAATCCAGCTGTGATGAATGGATGAAACTTTGAGTTGCCACCATAACTGCCTATATTTTCAGTTTATTACTGTGATTGTGGTTTGTGTTTTCATCACAAGCACCTTTTATTGGGAGACAACAAATATTAGTAGGACTGCACATTTTATGTATTATGCGTTTAATTTTTGCTAACTTTGTCTTTTTACTGAAAAAAATGTTGTGCAGAAGAACTTTTATGTTTATGTTATGGATGTATAATTTTGTCTCAACCAAATTTAGCCTGGTAGTTGGTACAAGAATTCATATTTGGAATCAAGGAAAATGTATGTAGCTTTCCAGATGTTTCTTGGAAGGTTTTGGATTTATTGTGGTTTGACTAAATTTTTCACGGATATTATCAAGTGAACTAAATAATCTTAACAAAACAAAAGAAAATGTTACATACAAAATGGTTGAGTTCCCCTTCCAAGACCAGAACGGGGAACAGCCATGGACTACAAACAGGACATGGATAAAACACAGGAACGCCCTTAGCAGCACTCAAGCAACTCTACTTGTAACCATTTTTGGAACCAAATGCATCATCAATCATCAAATGTTCCAAAGTACATCAGAGTTGTATTTCTGCTTGAACATGTCTGATGTACTACTGGGTTTCCTACCATGCATTCCAAAAGGGTATTTTAACTTGACCTCGCTTCTTTTATTTATGATAATCAATACGGCATCTATAGTACATTCTGCGCCACACAGGCTTCTCAGTTGTGGGTGTACCTTACTGTAGCAGCAATTATAAAAGAATGTGATCAAGGTGATTTCCTCACTGAAATAAAAAATTTTGAAAAAGAAAAGAGAAAGCAAGCTAGGATAATCAGCTAAACCTAAACAGGATAATAATTTCATTTATGACCTCACCAATAGTAAAGCCACAGTTTCTGTTTTGTGTCAGGATTAAATCACATGGAGCTGTACTCTCTATCCTGGAGAATAGAGTATAGGTCCAATGTAAAGATGTTTTTGCATGAAAACGTTTCATATAGGAACTTGCTTGTATTTTGTATGAAAACTTTGTAAGCATAAGCAGTCTTGTTGAAGGTACACTATTATCAGTAATGTATCAAATTACAAAATTCCTAACTAGCAGGGCTCCTTGTTAATCTTCCCCTTTTGATCACTCCAAATCAAAGACTACATTAAAGGAGTTAACCCCAATTCCTGATCTCTCTCTTGCTCTCCTCTCTTTTCTATTTCTTTCTAATCTCTTTACCTCTCATTTTAGTGGTAAAGAAAACGCCTACTATTGACTTTGGCATATGGTGTCGTTAGCACCTTAATTCTGGTAGAGCCATGTCTCAATAATTGGATGCTAACAGCTTATCTTCTTCCCGGTACAGTCTCTCTCATTTGCTCTTTGTTTTTGCTAATTAACTCTTAAGAACACAAAGAAACAGTCATTTGGAGAAAAGAACTAAGGAAAAATACCGGCTTAGCATGATTGTAAAAAATTCAAAATAGAACTGAATGCCTAAAAAAAAAGGGTCAAAACCAAATTCCTAATAAGTTTTGCTGCACTTTAAATTTTCTATCAGTATCCTAGAATAAGCCTACACTAATCTGAATTGTACAGCTGAGTTATTATTGAAAAAATGTTCAGTGCTCCCCAGAGCAATTTTTTGCATTATATATTAGGTCTAGTTAGCAAATTGGAAGAAGTATTGCTGACATGACATAGCAACTGAGTAAAATGAAGACTTTAGTTGGACAAATTGAGAATACAGGAATCACTCCATGTTTAGATTATGAGAGCAGGCACACCTGACAAATAGGAATTTATTTCACAATAACAAACTCTTTGAATTCATTATTTATGAGGGCAGTTATAAGAGTCACTTATTTAAAGTCACTGCTTAATGCACTGGCAGATGCTTCCTAATTATTAGAATAAAGAGTGAGCACATTTTTTTCAAAGTATGTGCATGCCATTAAACATCTTGTACTTCAGCAACTATCACATTTGTGATGATGTGTTTTATAAAGTTCTGTTTATGATGCCAGGCAATCACTGAGTATAACATTAAACACCAGTAACTAAAAATTTTACGATATGACACAAAACCTCAGACCTATTCACTGTATTTTATCCTTAGCAAGTATTCCAACCTGAAATGAATACAAATGAAGTATTGCTGTCAGCAAGACAAGCTGCATTTCAAGTTTCTTCCATCTGCTGATGCCAAGAAAAACACCCAAATAGTCAAGCACTGAAAAGTTCTAAGATTGCAAAAAGCAACACAAGTTTTACAGATATTCGGAATTATCATTACATTTGAGCTTATACTGAAAATTTTTAAATGCTAGCTTTAACTAAAGAAGCAACATTAATACCTAGAAGAGGAGAAAAAAATTACTTGAACAGTGGATGTCCATGTATTTGGGACAAGGAAAACCAGGAATTATTTGATGTGAAATAAAAAAATCTCTTAGGGTATTTTAAGGGCTTATTCATGTGAGACTTTGATACTTGGACTACAGTTTGCAAGGAAGTTGAGAATATTACAAGTACTTAATTGTGAAACTGCAGTATGCTTCCAGCTTAGAAAGGAGAGAATAAACTTAGTCATATTCTACAAATATCAGAGTTATTTAATATTCAATTATTGTGCTTCGATTAATAAAATAACAAAGTTCTACTTTTCACCACAATAAATGTTTTAAAATAAATAAACAAGTGACTGTGGACAAATAAGTTGTTAGGCTAAAGGTAAAGATTATATAATAAAATTCATTAACAAAGACTGAAATGCAAAGCGGAATTTTGAGAGCAAAAACAATATCTCATGATAAACAATTCCCTTTCTCTGCAGTAAAAGAAGTTACGTGGCTTTAGGGCTTTAGTAGATTGTGACTTGAAAGTAAGTACTACTAATTTGGGCAAAGTTGTTGAAAAACAAAAAAAATAAGATGGTTCAGCTATAAGAACAGCATATTAATTAACCAGAAAAAGGCAAAATCCTTATGTCAAAAATAAAAAAGGTTTCAACACACACCTCTTTAGTTTATACAAATTATGAAGCTGTATTTAAAACAGCTCAAGGTGACTTTGACCTAAGCAGATTCCCAATCCTATATGCCTGTAGAAGAGCAAATAAGTTTCTTTGTTCCTGAAGTAATTTGGATGAAATAAAGATTCAAAAGAAGTCAATAAGCACTTTACTATTGATTTCAATGAGCCAATAATTCATTCTGATGGTTTATTGCTGATAGAATTTCAGAACATTAATATTTAGAAAGATATATAATATCGAGTAAGCCACTTAATTGCATAGAACAAACTATAAAGTAAAACCATTTACTCTATATTAAAGAATTTCAATATAACATTTATTTCTACATAACATTTAGCAGCAGAAGGCTAAACTGGCTGTCACAAGAAAAATCAAGCTTTCAGTATAGAAGAATAGGTTCTGCAAATAACATTGGGAAAGAGATTCAGCAGGTAAAACTGGCAGCCACATTTTTGGTAGTTAGAAATGCCTCTCTTCCAAGTTCCTTCTAAACTGACCTGGAGATTAATTACTTAGTGAACCAAAATATGGCTTACATTGAGTGATTGAACATGAAAAAACATGTAAGAAAAGTTTAATGCCATCCTCCTAATGTTCCACATTCAATTTGTTATCACACATATAGCAGTTGAAGTTTCTCTGAGGTGAGTTTTTTCCTCTGCTTGTTACGGGAATTGTTTTGGTTTTTTTTTAACATGAGTGAATATAACTTGCTTACTCCAAAAGGGAACTAACAGATGGAGCTCTGACTTTTATGGCAGTGTCTACCTCAACAAGGAAAAGTGATGGCTAGAAGCTTCTGTAGGTAATGTATGTGCTCACCCTTCTCAAAGACTATGAAGGGAAGGTCTGATCACACATCAGGAGGAAAACAGTCACAGTCCTCTAAGTACTACTACTACCTCTCAACTCCTCCTAGTAGGAGGCAAGTTTCTGCCACTTCCATCTAAGCCTCTTTTACATGTCCTAAAACTTCTTCAAGTGATATGGAATGCAGCATCTACCTTGATAAAGTACTCCAAAATATAAGCTATTTTCAGCACTACAAAGTACACCTTTATGTCAGTGAACATCTTATCTGTTTTTAGGTGTCTGTCTCCAGTGATCTATATTACCTCAAAAGGTAACCTGAACAGCTGGCATGCATTGCAACTGCATGTATACCGAGCTTTTTGTGGGTCTGATTCTTCAAAGACACAAGAGCAGTTGTTGCTTGCTGTAAAGTGGTTTATTGCATGAATACATCAGTCTTGAAGGCAAAGAGTTCAGAGTATTAAAGTCTGTGCTAAAAGCATTCTGGCATAAAGTCCAGAGCAGAAGCAGCAACAGCAGCTCCCACACCTTTCTTCTTAATCTTCTTTCTTCTTAATTTTCTTTTTTTTTCCTTCTTTTCTTCTTCTTCATTTTTTATTTTTTTTATCACCCCAATAAAGGGGATTTTATTAATAAATCATCCCATCAGCTAAAACTACAATTCTTAAACATTCTTCTTCCACCTACTAGAGCTCAATTCCAAAGTACGAAAGTAGTGTCAGTCCTTACACATAATATACACATATAGTTCTATCTATTCACATAAATGGTTCTATCTGTTTTATTGAGAAAAGCAAGCAATGTTCTGCTCTGTTTTTGTTATGTCTGGAGCTAAGTTACTGAACTTTAAATGAGGCTTTAGGGCTTTTTACTTTCTTAAGGCACTAAAAGTACAGTAATTTCACGATTACAAGCTGCACCTGATTATAAGCCACACTTTCATTCGCAGCGAGGATCCACGTGCAACTTTCACAAAGTTGCCAATTAGTAACAGAATTGCGGGATCACGGGGTTTACTGGCTCGGCCCTGCTTGGGGTGGCCACCAGGGAGCAGCCCCGGCCCCGCTTGCCACTGCCACTGGGAAGCAGGGGAGTGGTGTGTCTGGCTGGTGCCACCGGGAAGAGGGAGAGGGGCGTCCCCGGCTCCTGTTGCTGGGAAGCCGGAGGACGGTGTGCCCGGCCGCTGCCGCCGCTGCACCTCCCGGGGCTGGGCAGTGCTACCGCTGCGCCACCACTGCCCTTCCGCCTGGGGCTGGGCAGGCTCCGGCTTGGTTTGGGGTTGCTGCGGGCTTGGACTTCTGGGTTGGGAAATTTCCAAAATTTGTTCATATATTGGCCGCTCCTGAATGTAAGCCACACTTCTGGTTTGGGAGCAAAATTTTAGTCAAAATGGTGCAGCTTATAATCGTGAAATTACTTATATTCCTACTTATTTAAGAATAAACTTACACTTCTACTTCATGTCTGTGTGGCTTAATATATTTTAATTGTTCTAAAGGCTTTAATTCAATCCAGGCATTCTCTTCTCTCTCTAAGGGACTCAGAGAGGCTTCTATTTTATACACTCCAACATATGTACTATTAACCCAACCATGTATTGCTCCCTACTAGTCCACATCTCTTCTTCCCTTCCTCTTTACACCTTGCTAACTCCAAACAACATGAATTAGTATATACACCATGTGAATGATTTAGGATGTCCTTTGAAACAGGAAAGCTCACAGGGGATTGGTGGCACTGAGGGTGAAAATACGTCAGCACCTTGGAGAGAAAGGACACGAAATCTGGACACTCTGTTATTGTGTCTTACAAATTTCATTAGAAAATACACAAATTCTTCAGTAATTGGAACAATTCTATCTTTATTTGATAAATTCTTTGGAAACTGGATGGACACAAGTGGCAAGAGTGTAAGAGATCTCTCACTTTCTCCTCAGGAAAGGCTCTAGGTCATGCAGGGACTGCCACCATTTCATCTCCTCACCCGAGTCCTGCTCCTTGCTCTCCTGTACTGCCGGCACTGACCCTGGCACTGTCTCCTCCTGGGGCTCCCTCAGAGCCTGGGGTCCCAACCAGCAGGGCAAGAGGCTGGGTGGCCGCAAGTTGGGTTTCCCTTGTCCTCGTTCATCACTGTTGGCCTCTGCTGCAGAGGGATCCACGGACCTCCATCCTCCTGAGGGAGCAGGACCCACTGGAGTGATATCGGGGCTGGTTGTGTGCAAGGGGACATGAGACAAACAGGGTTCGGTCTCTTTGGGAGGAATAAATGAATTTTATAGTTAACTTGGGTGAGAGAACTGCTTGTGATGGCACTCGTCTATTGAACCTGGCGATGCTGCCACAGCCGAGCCCAGCCCTTGTGGCCACTGTGCGAGTGCATTTGGAAGGGCATGGACACCATTTGAGCGCCGTCTGTGTTTGTGCTCCGTGTTGGTGCTGCCCGTGTGGGCAGAGCGGGGCTGGCGGAGCCGCGCTCCCTTCAGAGCCCCAAAGGGCGGCAGCAATGGCGGCGCCGCTCCCTCAGCGCCCGGGCCTGGTCCCGGCGGGCGGGGAGCCCTCGGCAGCACCCTGCTGGCAGCAGGGACCGAGTCCTGGCCCCGGGCTCTGGCCCCACAGCACCCTTTGTGACACGGGCGTTTCGTGTCCGGGCCCTCTGTGATGTGGGACATGATGGTGGCCAGAGACCATTGTGATATCAGGGAGCCCCACCCTGGCTGGGGGTATTTAAGGGGTGCAGAGGCCTGCAGATGTCAGTCCCAGGAGAATCGCTCTCTGAGGAGGAAGTAGCTCCCGGGATCCCTCTGCGATTGAAGACGGTGGAAAGTTTGGAGAAAATGGAAAAGAACCCCAACTCCCAGGGCAGCCAAGGCCCACTGCTGAGCCTGCGGAGGAGGCCAAAAGTGGGGGATGAGGCAGGAAGGAGTGGCCAGGGGATGGAAAAGGCCAGGATCTTTGCTTTGCCAAGGGAGCAGTCTCCATCCCACGCCCCCTCCTCATCCTGCTCCTCACAGATGTCCAGAAGGCTGCCACCGCTGCACCTCGGGCAGCCAAAGGTGGGACTTAGGAATCTTCCAGCCCTCAATGTCCCTCTGCCACGGCTGCCAGCACTGCCATGCCTGGTGAGCCCCAGGGATACTCAGAGCCGGGGCACAGAGCTGGGGAGTGCAGGGGAGAAGGGGCCGCAGGCCTGCAGCCCCTGTTCCGGGCAGCCATACACCCCCCTGCCCAGGGTGTCCTTGCCCCCGCTCTGGGTGGCCCAGGACAGCACAGCCCCTGTGCCCCCAAGCTGGCAGCTGCGGCCTGTGCCACCCATCCCTGTGGGAGCCAGAGTCTTGGAGCGAAGCCTCACGGGCACAGTGCCAGATAAACAGGATAGTGACAGTGAGCTGTCCCAAGGGAAAAACATCAGTGACAGGGAATTTTCCCCTGTGGGCAAGGCCATTGAGTACCTAACAGGGGACAGCAACAGTGACCCAGAGCTGTCCCAAATAGAAGACACCATCAAGCTCTCTCCAGGGGACAGCATAAGTGACAAGGAGCTGTCAGAAACGGAAGAAGACATTGACATCACTTCAGTAGACAGCACAAGAGGTGAGGAGCCGTCCCAAGAAGAGGAGGGTGTTGTGGCTCTTTCAGGGGACAGCTGGACTGATGAGGAGCTGTCCCCAGCGAAAGAGGCCATCGAGGTCATTCCAGGGGACAGCAAAAATGACCAGGAGCTGACCCCTGTGGAAGAGGCCATTGTGGTCGTTCCAGAGGACAGCCCAAATGATGAGATGTCCCCTGTGGAAGAGGCCATTGATGTAATTTTAAGGGACAGTCCAAATGACAAGGAGATGTCCTCTGTGGAAGAGGCCACTGAGGTAATTTTAAGGGACAGCCCAAAGGACAAGGAGAAATGCCCTGTGGAAGATGACAATGTGCTCTTCTGTGGGGACAGCAAGAGTGACATGGAGCTGTCCCCGGATGAAGACAAGCAGGAGAACGAGCCATCCCAAGGGGAGAGTGACTGGGAGCTGTCCCAAGGGGATTACTGTGAGGATGAGAAGCTTTCCCCAGAAGATGTGAAATTTGAAACAGAGCTGAGCTTTGGGGAACACTGTAACATCCAAGACATGTCCCCATGGGCAGCAGAAGACAACGAACAGCTCTTCCTGTGGGAAGAACATGAGCAGGAAGAGCTGATGAGAAGGGCCCTGCTCAGTATGGACACAGATTCCAACTCGTCACCAGAACTGAAACCACAGGGGACATGGAGTCCACTTGGTGCCCTGTCCAATGCTCCGGCCAGCAGCCAGGCTCAGGTATCCATGAACCAGGACAGTACCAGGGAGACCCTAAGCCAGGGTGTGCTGGACATGCAGGCACTGAGGCAACAGCAGCAGGAGCAGCATGCCCTGGAGCAATGCAGTGCTGCAAAAATGGAAGCAGCAGCTGCAGCCCAAAGGGAAGGGAGCTCAGTGCCTGCTCTGCACAGCCCCCCCAGGCCCTGGTCTGCTCAGCTGGGAGCCCAGGCCCTCCACAGGCAGCCGGCTGCCCCCAGCAAGCGTCCCTCCCGCTTCAGGCGGGCGCTGCGGGCTCTGTGGGGGCTGTTCCGCTGGCCCTGCCTGAGGCCACAGCCTGAGGAGTAAAACAGACAGGGCACCCAGAGCAGGGATTGCTCCCAGAGCCTCCCTCCCTGCAGGGCTGTGGCAGGGGCTGCCAATACCCATGGGAGTTGGGTTACAAACTGTAAGAGGAAGACGAGCTCAAAGGCGACAATGACAAGAAGAGGCAGAAGAAGACAATGAAGACAAAGAAGATGAAGGCAGTGAAGACAAGACAATGAAGATAAAGACAAAGAAGACAAATATGTCAAAGTCGAAGAAGACAAGATGATGAAGATGAAGAAGATAAAGAAAATTAAGAAGACAATGACACAGAAGATGTAGAAGAGGAAGAATACTTTAAAAATACGTAGAAGAATAGTAATAGGAAAAATAATTTTAAAAATATATAGAAGGAGAAGAGGATAAGGTTGAGAGTAAGAGTTAGGATTTTAAAATATAGGAGTAGAGGAGTAATAGCAATAAGAATTTGAATTTAAAAATGCGTAGAGGAAGAAGAATAAGAATAGGAATTTGAAATTTAAAATACATAGAAGAAAAGAAATAGAAGAGTAGTAAGGAGAATAGTAGAAGTGTAGTTAAGAATCCAGAAATGAAGAAGTGATTTTATGAATAAATAAAATTACCAAAGAAATTGTATTTATTACATATTGTATATTTACATTACAGTCGATGATATAAAAACATGAATATACAATATGTTGTAATTACAAGATATTATTCCCAAGAAATTGCCAAAGAAGGACTGAACAATTTGTTACTGAAGGATTTGTATATTTGTTAAATAAAGTTTGTAAAGCTCAAGAGCAGAGTGTCCAGATTTCATGTCCTGTCTCTCCGAGGTGCTGATGTCTTTTCACCCTGAGTGCCACTGATCCCCTGTGAGCAGTGACTGCTCAGCCCCAGCACCAGCGGGAGAGTTCCTGGCTGGGCCGGCAGGGCAGGGCTGTCCCTGCTCTCTGCAGGCAAACGAAAGGCACCCACGGAGCCCGGCTGAGAGAGAACTGTGCTGGGAACGCCTTTGCAGCAGGGCTGTGCAGCTGCCACAGCTCGAGGCCGTTTCCCCTTGTCCTGTCCCTGTTCCCTTCGAGCAGAGCCTGAGCCCCCCTCACTGCCCCTCCTGTCAGGGCTACAGAAGGATGGTTCCCTTCTTGGGCCCTCTCCTCCTGCTCTCTGCTTTCCAAATCCAAGTAAGAATCACAAAGGATGACAAATCCCACCTGAGTGTTGGGGATGGGATGTTCACCCATTTCTTCTGCCTACAGGGACAGCCGAGTGTCTCCCCCTCCCTGGCCCAGTGTCCAACAGCAGAGAGTCCCTAGGTCAGCATTCCTCTCTGTGGGAAAGCAGGAGGGAAGTTTGAGGACTTCTGCAGCCCTGAGAGAGGGAAGGCAGGACTTCTCCTTCCTTGCTTTAATTTCCACACCAAAGGAGACTCCTGCAATGGGAAAAGGAATTGTTCTTGGTGGAGCTGCCCTGCAGGGCTCCAGCCCAGAAGAGAGGCCTGGGGACATCAGGTGTGGTCCCACCTGCAGCTTGGCGCTCGAAAGCAGCGCCAGGAGTGGGAAAATGTGAGAGAAAACAGACGATCCAGAAGCACACTTGATGTGTCTCCTCTCACTCACCACCCCTTGAGGAGGCTCTGGATAAATTGCTGCACAGCAAGCCCATGAAATCAGCAGTAACTCTGATTTCCCCCGTGTGTGCTCTGTGCCTCGGGAAGGAGCAGTGCTTTGTGCGCGTCTGGAGCAAGCGAGAGCCCTGGGAGTTCCACACCCGTTCTGAAGCCTTTCCCCAGCTGGGCATTCTTTCCCTCATTCGGCTCAGTTTTGCTTCAATGTTTTAAAAAAAAAGCAGAGCACAGGAAATAAATTTAAGAGTTCAGAAAGACAAGAACAACAAGTGACAAAACTGTGCACATTTTTTTATTTCCGTCTATGAGAGCCTTCCCCTGGCAAGGGTTATCAATTTGGTCTTGCATAGGATCTGAGTGAGAAGCTCAGCTTTGTGACACTTTGTAGTTTTGTTTTTTTTCTCTAGGGCTGAATCGTATTCCCATGGTCAGTCAGGGTGTTTGGGAGGAGCTGTTTCTGTCTTTAACGAAGGAGATGGAGAGAGGGGAGGAGTGTCCACAGAGCTGAGGGTGTGGGGACAACTTGAGGGGATGCTGCTGGGGATTCTCTGGTGAGGGTGGAGAATCAAGGGGACAGGGTATCTGCAGGTCTGGCTGCCTTTTCCACTCTCTCATCCTTGGCTTTATGAGACTAGAAATCATTTGGATCTGAAGCAGGAATTGGAGGAAGATCCTTCAAGAGGACTCCTTAGCCTTTTGTGCGGGCAAACAGCAGCATATGACAGGGTAAGGGAACAGAATTCCACTGAGACATCCCTCTCCACAGCCTTTTTTCCAGCACCAGGAGTCCTTGCATCTCTCTTTTCCTCCAGCGTGCTCTGTCCCTCTCTCCAGCCTTCTCTCCTGGACCAACTCACCCAATTTCCTCTCTTCCAGCAAGCTTTATCTTGGCTTTGTGAAAAGCATCCTTAGTGATCTCACTGGGAGGTGGAATGGGAAAGTCAATTTTTACCCAAAGGGCTGGAGGCACTACCTGCTTTCACTCTCTTCCCAGTTCAGAACTTTAATTCATTCTGCTTTAGAAAACTTGATGGAATTGTGAGATTATTGGTGGGGGAGGGGGCTGTGAGGTGCTATGAGCAGCTTCAAATATGGATGTCAATTGTTTATCTATCAGTAAGCCTGTGCTGTTGTCAGAGCACTTGGAATAAAATTTCTTTAGTTCCCTAAAGTACCTGGAACTTTGAAAAGTCTTTTGCATACACATTGGGAAAAAAAAGAAAAAAACCAACAAAACCAAAAACACTACCATCTATAGCAAAAAAGCTTAACTGAACCACTACTATCTGAATTACTCTGGTAGATGAGTCTTCAGAAGTTTCCTCAAAAAATATCGTTCTTTATCATTATATGAACTAAGTAATTGAAAGAAAAGTTGAATAATAAATGAAGTATTTCTCATCTCATCTTCATCTTTCATTTTCATTTCTTTCAATTGTCTTTACTTTCTTTTTACATTTTAGAACCTTCTAGAACTACAAAATCTACTAAGATTAACCTGTTAATGTATGAAGAGAAATATGAAAATATATACTTGAAAATAATACCAGTTGAGGTATAGGATTTTAACATATATTTTTATCTTTTTTAGGGCAATTAACTACTCCAGCAGGAACAGGAAAATTGAGAAAGAATGCACTTAACCACTGCTTCAACCAGCTTTGCTTTCCTGGAGGTAGTTAGATTGGCAGAAGAGATAAGGTAACTAAGAAAAGTAAAGCAAAAATAACCCCAAATTTAGCCTCATTCTGTAGGATGAAAATGAAAATCATGAATACTCTGACAGAAGTTTCCAACTTGAAGAGTTTTTAGCACAACATCCAAAGTTGATCTAAAGGCCATTGTATGAATTAATTTGGAATCTTCCTGTCAAAAACAATATCTTTGTCATCAGACTGTTGAGTGATGTTAACAGGGAAAACAGGTAACTTTGTAAGATTTGGGATACTGTGAACACACCAAAAGAACTATCTTCAGTAATGAAAGTTCAAACCATCACAAAATACAGTCAATTTTGTGTGATACTAACAAGGTCTAGCTTTCAGCAGAACCACAATTCTGCCTATGCAGAGTTTTCCAGGAACTTAACATATTTGATGAGTTTTTGATTTTATAAGAATTACTTAGTAAATCTTAAGAGTTATTTTCATCCACTTGAAATATTTGAGATTTCCAGTGAAACATTAAGTTCTGTTGTCTATACATAAGATCAGGTTTTAAGTAAAATCCAGTATCTAATCTATCTAATATCTAAATCCAATAATTATTCATAAGACTACCTGTATCTTTTAGCTGAGATAACACATCATTCTTGTAGAAATTATCTCAATAAGTAAAATATTGCTAACAATGACCAATAAGTCAATGGAAATGAAAATATATCTTCAAAGTACTCTACAGTCCATCAGTAATGGTAAAGCCCTTGATTAATTTCAGTGTAAATACTAACAGTATTGAAGTGGGCCACATGAAAGTTTAGCACAATTTTATTACCATGCAAAATTTGCATGGTACTTTTGAATGCACTGGTATTTTGCACATTAGCTAGCCCATAGAAAAAAATATATAATATTTAAGAAATAAAAGTAACAAGCCCATCAAGAGCTGCTCAAATCAGTTCTCAAACACAGGGCTTGAATGTCTAATTAAAAAAAAAATAAAATTCCTGTGATGGTGATGATAAATGACATGTAATGGTATTTGTATATTACATAGTGTGCTAGTTTTTATTCTGTATTTCACATTCCATAGTTAAACTTTGAAGTTCCAGCTGTTTGGTAATTCAACACACCCCATATTTAATATCAATTTACTAAAGAGGAGGTTAGAAATGTGTTTGAAAATTACTTTTTTCCACCAGAAATGCTCATAAAAATCTCTGAAAGACACCAAAGTGTTGTTTCATACTCTGTCAGGATTGACAGAAACATTCAGAATTTATTTTACCAGTTTGACATATTTATCATTACATTAATATCAAAACTGTATTAAAAAGTGAATTTCAGTACATGCAATGAGAAATTGGCTACACTACAAAAGCACTGATAATAGTGTTATCTCTTCTGTTCCAGCAAATATAACCTCAAAGAGAAAGCTTCCCTCTATTGGCAATTCAAAGCCTTCTTGAGTATTCACATTATGACTCTGACACTTGCATGACTGATAAGAGACAAAGTCAGAAAAAGTTTGAAGGTCATTCTTTTGTCTCCCTTGAAACTGGTATTTCTAATACCATCTAGCAAGCCTTTTCTGGAAAACTCTTTCTTTGGAAATGCACTCTTTTTGGGTAGATATTAAAATGCAACTACTGCATGACAGGAAGTATTCTACTCACTTTTTTTTTCAACTTGCTATATTAAAATAAAAACTTCAGGAATAATAGAACTGACCTTTAAAATGAAAAGAAGCAGCACTTCGATTAGGAAATATGCCTATGCATACAGAATGTTTGCTAGTTGTGTTAAAAGATTCAGCTCTTAAAACTGATTATATGTAGGATCTAAGTAGCAACTTGAATATGAATTTTTACTCAAATTTCCAAAGAATTTTAGAGGAGAAAAAAATATTAAAGGACTGTGTTGAAAGTCAGGAGAAACAAGATAAAGAATATTTCTATGGCATTACCTGTTAAATACAGAAAAATTGTATTCATAGCATGTTAAAAAAGCAAATTATCCTCACAGTATATTAAAAATGAATATATGACAAAGGGGGCAGGGTTCAACCACTGTAATACTTAAAAAAATTACAGATAATCCACATAAACAATGCAACATATTTTAAAATGATTATTATGCATAAATAGCATTTAAACTGGTTTTATAGTTTCTCAGTTGATAAATTAAATTTGATAATTAAACAAAAATTACATCAAACTTGTCTCTGAAAGATCCAAATTAAATAAAAATGTTAAATTGAAATATTCATTTAAATTATTGTGAATTTGAGGTAGCTATTGCGTTAACAACACATAGACACCCTCTCAATTCCCCACCATATCATTTAGACTCTCTTCTCAACACCAAAATTACTTTACAAATTTGGAACAAGGAAGTTTATCCTTTGGTATACTCATTTCCTAAACATTTTTTTGAAGAGGCGTTTTTTACTGTCAGTAAAAAAATTACAAGATTGAAGAAAAGGATGTTCAATCTTAGCAAACAGTATATTTTTGTATATTTTTATACAGTCTAACAAAGCCTTTAACATAGGAAAGTAAAGCATTTAAGTCAAGATTCTGAGGAGCCTGGAGACATTTGGTCTTTTGAAGAAATAGAGAAAAGAGCAGTACAGTGCTACTAAGATAAAAGCAGACAGGACTCAAAGGTGTATCTTAGCTTTTGTTCATATATACATATACCAGTAAGAAACGGACATATATTTATCATACACAATACCATATTCATTTAATGATCATTTACCATAATATGGTGAAATGTAAGACACACCTTCTCTTAGGAACAGACATACCAGATACAAGTCTGTGATTGAAATGATCTTCATGGAACTAGAGCCCCTTCTACAAAACCACTCTTCATATCAGAATGAATTTCAAACTTTGACTAGAAGAGCACCACAATTACTTTTATAAAGATGCTTATGTTGAGCTGCTGTGAACCAAAAGACTGTTTAAATTAGCAAGTAGTGCATATTCATTCTTCAAACCCAATGTACACACTATACACATCTCAAATCTATTTCACACTAGTTCCTCTTTGGTCCAACAGACTGAAAAAACTAGGACCATCTGTGAGCATATAGGCAAATTCCTGCAGCTCGCCTCCTGCAGTATTTCATGCAAAAGGATCATAGGTCATGTACCCTGTTTGTTGTAAACCAAAGTACAGAAGGTGGGAATAAAGGTGGCAGAGGCATCAAAAGAGCACCCGCCATCTGAACTAGGCACTGATGTGAGTGAACATTTCATGCTTTGGAGGAGGACAATGAAGCCGAGAGATAACTGAGACCCCACTCATGGAGAAGGACATTACAGAGTAGAAGAACTGAAGCACATTCAGAAAGAGAACTCCTTGTGGAAAACAAAAGATGAGTTTTCTAGGTAGAGTTGAAACAGATACTACTAAGAGCAGACCTCAGTGATCAGTATGTGACACTAGGCAGATTCCATTCTCAATTACCTACTGATTCTACAAGAATCAGTAACATTTTAAGTGTGCTTTTGAATACAAAAGGTGATACAATAGCATTGCAAAATGAGTCTCTTGGAGTAAATCTTTAATGAGAGACTTTGATAAGATATATTTGCCCATGACTGGACAATGCATAAGGGCCCTCCTGCTACTGGCATACTCATGCACTGCGGATTAGGCTTTAAAGGTATTTCTGAGATCACAGCTATACAATATGATGTAGATGACTGAAGGAAAAAGAAAGGGCAAAAAAGCAAGAAAACAATTCAAACAAATATTATGCATAAGGACTGAACTTAGCTTGGTATTCATGTTAGTAACCCAAATGAACAGAGGGACATTAAATAAATCAGCCGATGTGTACTTGTCACTTATACCAAAAAAATCCAGGATTTTGCCGAAAGTTATTTCTGCTTTTTGTTATTTTTGTTGTGTTGTTCCACAGTTATCCTTTTCTTTTTCAAACTGTTGTTCCATGTTTACTATTCCAGCTATGTTGTCTCTTTTCAGGAGAAATTTTACCCTGTGCTATATACACGGTCATTTTTGGAAGATAGCATGTTCAGAACATAGACGTTCTTCAATTTATACAGAAAATAATCCTCTGAGTAAGAGTGGTTTGAACAAGTCTTTAACCTTCTCCTTCTAAAATTTTTTCCTCAGCTTTAAAGAAACTTGTGTGGAGGGATTTCGGAGGCATTTCAATTGTTTGTTCTTCACTAAATGAAACTTTCCAGTAGTTTAGCAGAGATAGGATATTTGCAAATAAACAAACAGGAGAAGAAGCTAGAAGAAATGCAAAATAAAGTCTTTGTACTGTTTTTTATTTTTCTAGTTACTCAAGTTTGTCAAATATTTATAGAATTTAATTTGATGCAGTGGGTTTTAAATGTAAGAGCAATATGGTAGGCCACAAGTTTGTGTGAGAAGTACCTGAAGTGGCATACACACTCACATCATGGCCTTGCGGTTTGTATCTTCCAGACCTAATTACAGTAATTTCACTATTATAAGCCGCACCATTTTTGACTAAAATTTTGGTCCGAACCAAGAAGTGCGGCTTATAATCAGGTGCGGTTTATATATGGACAAAGAACCAAAAGTTGCTGTTTTAGTTTGGAGGACAGGTGTCTGCTAAGAAAGGCAGGAGTTTCTCTTTGAAATGGAGAATGTAAACTCCCTCCCTCCAAATTATTATAATTTTGAAATCAAGGGGCTTTCAGGCAAAGATATGGGAATTAGGAATAACAGTTCTTTTCTAGGGAAATTAAAATAGAAATACAGTACTCCAAAGAAACAAACTCCAAACCCTGACACAGTCAGAGTACAACCTGACACCCCATAAAGCAAGGTGTTGGTAGCAGCTTGATTAAATGGTGGTTGCAGTCCTCTTGCAGTGACATATGTGATTCAGTTGGAGCAGTGCTCCTGTACAAGGTGCACTTTCCCTCTGGAGGTCCAGTGGTGATGTGGAGAAATCCAGTTTTCCTCTGGAGTCCAGTGGAGAAAGGGGCTCCCTTAGTGTCCCAAAACCTCTGTTTTTATTTTGGTGAGAAATGTTGGGCTCCTCCCCCTGGCTGGAGCAACTTCCAATGGGATGCAGTAATTTTATCAGTAACACAGTGGGACCCAATGGGCCGTTAGCAGAAAATGACTCTGTGTTGTAACCCAAGACAGTTGTCAACACCCGGACATGTGGCTTATAATCAGGTGCGGCTTATACATGGATAAAGAACGAAAAGTTGCCGACACCCAGAAGTGTGACTTACAATCAGGTTCGGCTTATAATCGTGAAATTACTGTAATAATAATGCAAGTGAATATTTACTGGGATTTTAAATTACTAATAGCATATTTTTAATTCAATTTCTATCTTAAATCGATTATTAAAATCTATTATTAAACTTTTCAGCTGATCCAATGCTTGCATTATCTCCATTTACTGTAGCACACTTCTAGCTAAATGCTTGTCCAGTTCTTTACAGGGCCATACAAAAGGGCTGTGGGTACTATCATGTTGTACTGATTTTAAAACCAGCAGGCAAATTACACTTCAAACAAGCCATTTCCCTCGCTGCCTTCCTTTTGGTAATTTCCTCATTTCCAGCATTAAGAATATCTTAAATGACAATACTGGACAACACCAGATAGCATTTATTAACTCATTATAACACCAACTGAAGTGTTCTCTATCTATAAACAAATAAAACATTAATAACAGACCTATTCTGATTTTCTTCTCCCAATTATTCTGGTATTTAGCCACACAGGAAACTATGGAAATATCCCTACTTTTATACATCTAACAGGGATTACTCCGGGTAATATGAACTATGCAATATTTTTTTTTCTTTGAAATGTTTTTTAGAACATTGACTATAAAAAAATCATAAACCAAATTCTTCTTTCATTCTATTGACCCATATTAGAAGTGTGAGAGACTGGTAAATGCACACAAATTCCTTCTTTTAAATGGTAATGCTATTTTTATTTCATGTAAAGCATTTTGCTATTCTAAGTGATCCCAGGACCTGTAAACACAAAAAAGATTATTTCATGCTTTTATTTACTGCTCAAAAGCTAGACTTGCGAGACTGTCAGTAAAAAACTATTTTTAATTTGCACTGTACCTGAAGTTAAAGCACCACAGCCTTTAACAACTTTGGTTTAAATATTAATGATAGACTTCTATGGGGAACAGTGAAAAACACCTTTTTTTTGCAGTACAAACATATGCAGAAGAACTACAGTCTATTTCAAATAAATATGAAAGTTTGATTCTGTGAGTACTGAATACTAAGAGTAGGTGATGCATATATAACCTGCCTCTCAACCCACTTCAGTACATAATATTAGCTTGACACAAGACACCTTTAAAATCTTTGAAAAGCAGACGAATCACAGCTATTATGCACAAGTAAACTCTCCTAAGGGAGGTTATAATTCTGCAATGTCGTTTCAAGTGACAGACAGAAGTGCATGTGTCTAAAGGCTAGTGTGAAACAAAAATAATTCCTTGTTGTAAAGCTTGTGTAAAGCTTACTCCTCTTGTGAACTTGATTCTCAACAACGTGGACGTAAAAACCATCTGAATGCTGACCTGAAATCAGGGTAGATTAAATTACAGTAATTTCACGCATACAAGCCGCACCAATTTGACCAAAATTTTGGTGGAAACCCGGAAGTGCGGCTAATATTCCGGGGCGGCTAATCTATTAACAAAATTCTAAAAGCTGCCAACACGGAAGTGAGAGCCCGCGGCAGCCCCAAGCCAAGCTGGAGCCCGGCCGGCCCCGGCAGAGGTGGGAAAGCCTGGCAGAGGCGGGGCCAGCAGTGTCGGGGGCGGGCGGCAGAGCCTGAGCCAGCATGGCGGGGGAGCCCGGGAGAACTGGGGCTAGCAGTGCAGGGGAGCATGGCAGAAGCAGGAAGGCCGGCGGGTGGGGCTGCCTGGCAGCGGGGGAAGCCCAGCATAATCGGGGCCAGCAGCGTGGGGGAGCCCGGCGGTGCGGGGGCCTGCAGTGCCGGCCAGGGCGAGGAAACGCGGCGGCGGTGCAGACGGGAGGGGGCGGCCAGCGAGCGTGGTGGCGGCGGCGGCAGCCCTGCCGGCGGGGCGAGCGAAAGCGCCGCCGCTCGCGAGCCGCGAGCCGCGAGCCGCGAGCCGCGAACCGCGAGCCGCGAAAGCGCCGCCGCGAGCCGCGAGCCGCGAGCCGCGAAAGCGCCGCCGCGAGCCGCGAGCCGCGAACCGCGAGCCGCGAAAGCGCCGCCACGAGCCGCGAACCGCGAGCCGCGAAAGCGCCGCCGCGAGCCGCGAGCCGCGAAAGCGCCGCCGCGAGCCGTGAGCCGCGAAAGCGCCGCTGCGAGCCGCGAGCCGCGAGCCGCGAGCCGCGAGCCGCGAGCCGCGAAAGCGCCGCCGCGAGCCGCGAGCCGCGAGCCGCGAGCCGCGAGCCGCGAACCGCGAGCCGCGAAAGCGCCGCCGCGAGCCGCGAGCCGCGAAAGCGCCGCCGCGAGCCGCGAGCCGCGAACCGCGAGCCGCGAAAGCGCCGCCACGAGCCGCGAACCGCGAGCCGCGAAAGCGCCGCCGCGAGCCGCGAGCCGCGAAAGCGCCGCCGCGAGCCGTGAGCCGCGAAAGCGCCGCCGCGAGCCGCGAGCCGCGAGCCGCGAGCCGCGAAAGCGCCGCCGCGAGCCGCGAGCCGCGAGCCGCGAGCCGCGAGCCGCGAAAGCGCCGCCGCGAGCCGCGAAAGCGCCGCGGGGCGGGCGCGGCGCTCGCGAGGCGCGGCGCGGGGCGAGCGAAAGCGGCAGCGGGGCGGACGGCGAGCCCGGCGGCGGCAGCCCTGCCAGCCGGGCGAGCGAACGCGGCAGCGGGGCGGTGCTGACGGGAGAGGGGGGCCAGCGAGCCCGGCGGCGGCGGCAGCAGCAGCACCACCCGGCCAGCCCCGCCGAGCCGTGGCGCTGAGCTGGGCCACCCGGCCTCGTCGGCAACCATGAGCGGGCCGAGCCTGCCTGGCCCCGCCCCGAGCCAGTAAAGCCCGCTATGCCGCGATCCTCTTACTAATTGGCCGATTTGTGAAAGCTGCGCACGGATTCTCGCGACGAACGAAAGTGCGGCTAATATTCGGGGTGCGGCTTATCTATTGACAAAGACAGCAACATTGTCGAGGCACCGGGGGTGCGGCTTATAATCCGTGCGGCTTGTATTCGTGAAACTACTGTATGTCCCCCTCATACTCCAAGAATAAGGACAAAGCAGTTTGAAAACAATAGTTCCCATACAAACATTTTGGTGACTTCTTGGAGAAACACTACTTGCTGCTTACATAGCAAGACAATTGCCTCAGCAACGTCTGTTTCTAAATATAAGCATTTATAATGTACCAGCCATAAAAGCTATTCTTGGGCAAGATCTAATTGGAACTAATATAAATCAAACTTTTCACCTAAACGTTTAGAATAGAATCCCAGTAGTTTAGCTTGAACGTGTCCTTTGGACATAACAGAAGAGCAGAAAGCTTTAATATTACTAACACATGTTGTATGGTATTTCTGATAACACAAGTTTAATAGAATCTGCAAAATAATTTTCAGATTTCCAGGATATTTCACAGTGACTACTGAGAAGACAAAAGTACATATGTATACATTCAAATTATTTTATGATTACAATCATTACAATAAACAGAAGCACAACACCAACCAATGAACATTAGATAAAGAAATCATTAATCTGAGAAATGCGAAAAAGGAAACAAGGTCCTGAATTCATTGAAGGTCTCTCACTGTTTGTTCTAAAGCTAGAAAAAAAAATTATTTCTGCTATTGAAGCATTTCTGTGCCAAAAGAAAAATGAATACCCACATGTTCCTCCTTCAAGTTGATTTTCACATTTGCTTTGAACAGGTCTACTGTTATAAAAGTCACAAACACCACCAACTCCTCCTCTGTTCCAATCAACTACAAAGACATTTGAACCCAACAGTCAACTCCTACTTTTTCCAGAGTACCTACTTTCACATTCTGTTCATATGTATAACCCTACCAAGTACCAGTTTTTTCTATTTTAATTTTAGTACAGGAATAGGTTTTGCCTATCTGAGCCTACCAGCTAAAGTCAAAACTGATTCCTCAGCTACCAGGGCTCAGACTGTTTTATCTTAATGCACTTTTGCTGCTATGAAGTGAGGGGAAAAAAACCAGGAAACTACCAGGAACAGGACTCTTTTAAGTCTCAAACCCAATGGAAAAAATAACAGCAGTTGCAGCACCTTTAACCTTGAAAATATTTATAATGCTTCAAAAGAATATGCAAGGAAAATAATGAAAGCAGGTATGTGCATCTACTCCTGACTACAACATATATCCAACAGATTTGCGTGGCAACATCTATAAATAAAAAAAAAGATTAAAAGTCTTATGAATGATTTAGAGAATAGAAAAACAAAAAGCATATTAACTGCCACTTAATATGCAGGAACTCAGAAATATTTGATATCTAATAGGTGAGGTATATAGTACCACCCTACTTGCCTTTGAAGGCTCAGAAGAACAGACTGCATGTACAATAAAACCTTTCAGTTTACCTTATAATTTACTCCTTATGTCTTCTACTGCATCTTCCTTCAGGAACAGTCAGTTAACATGAAAGGTTTGCCAAAGAAAGGAATTAATGCTAACACCAGAGTTAGACAAATAAAAATGTCAGAATAATTTTTGTTTCCATGAAAACATACAAAAAGAATTTTATATTTACTAAAATATCAAGCAGCAAATAATTATTGCCTTGCAGAAAAAAAACCCCAAAACCAAAACATAAACCCAACCAAAAGTTCCTTATGTAAAATTAAAAAAAAAATCATTAAAAAACGAGTACTTACAGTAAAAAGGTATTTTTTTAACCAGCGATTATAGGTGAATTAGTCCATGAAGGACTATCTGAAGTATGCTGCTTCATTTACATTAACACACTTAAATGCATATTCCATCTCTTGACATAGTTCACAGGCATAAGAGAAGTGAATCTGTTACATTGAAATGACAGCATTAGAGCTAACTAGCAAAATAGCTATAAGGAAAGGCAAGAGCTCACCAACATAAAAATACACCAGCTCTAGAAGGGTCTGCAGGATAGGAAATACTTTGAGACTTTCCTAGTAGTTCATAAGACAATTCCCAACTGCTGAAATTTTACTTTAGGAGAAAGAACATCTGAATCCTTGTACTAGAGACTGTTTCTACAGGGAACACATAAGATTCACAAAATAATCCATCAAAAAGAGTGAAAGATGGTGTTGCACAATATGGAGAATATGTTTCTTTCCTCTCCTCTGCCTTCTCCAGTCTCCAGGTTGTAGGATTTTAGAAGAAAACAATTGTTCAATAGGTACAAGAGGAATATCCGCATAGCTTTATTGAGAGAGCAGAATCTATACAGAGAAAAATCTCTGACTACTCCGGTAGTATAGTACTTTCCTTTTTTCAGTGTGGATTTTGTAGTGATATTATAGTGTCACTTAAGCAAAAGCATGCTGTCAGAAGTTCTGAAAAGCTATACCACTGATATAAATCCAAATTTTATTACAGTCGATTTTAAATTCTAATTAAGAACTAAGCTAAATCAGCTTTATTGAAGAGAAAGACAAAATTTACCTTGACTGTTCCTAAGGGAAATTAAAAACAAAAGATAAAAATAAATTAAAAGGTAAAATTAAAAGAATTCTCTGGATGGTTAAACACTGGAATAGGTTGGGAAATCTCTAGCCATGCAGACATTCAAAACTGTCTTAGACAAAGCCCTGAGCAACCTTTGAGCAAGCAGTTGGACTACACAATCTTCAAAGTTACCATCCAATTAAAATTATTTTACTGGATAAGGTTCTTACCATATATATCCCCACAACCAATAAAGTTCAGGAAGACAGAATAAAACTAGATTTCTGCCTGGCATTTAAGCTGGCTTTACAAAAATGGTTCTTGTTCTATTAGTAACAGAAGAACATGAACCAGTTATTCCCATGTGCCATTCTGTTTTTCTGCCTTAAAGAATATTTTACTATACTGTATTACCATTGTATCTTCAGATACTTCAAAAATTCATGTATCTGAGTCCTCCCTGATTTCTGACATGAGAGCTGTTCTGCAGAAAATAGTTCTTCCAAATGAAAGCAAGCAGTTTCTAGGAACCCATTCACACCTAGCAAAAGGATGGCAAAGAATGGGGGCAAGGGGTGTTTATCGAGGTAGTTGAAAGTGGTATCAGTCAATGAAAATTTCTGTTCTAACAAGAAGCAATTAAAATTTGGCAAGCTTTTAAAATTTTTATTTTATTTTAGTGAATGTTACCATGATAGACTACTTACTGCATGATTACTTGTCTGAAATCTGGTTTACTTCACGAGAACATGTTACATCTTTACTCAGAGAAAATAACATCAGTAGAACAATACTATGTGAACTTCTACAGCCTGTATGTGTCCAGAATTGACTATTTAAGAACACAGAGATTCTAATTCCTCATCTCAGCAACACTTCCGTCCTGACCATCTTCCCACCTCTTCTTCCCACAATGAAAAAATAGAGTATCAAATACTGTGTAAGGTTTTACTTTTCTAAGTCAAGTTAGAAACACAGGTTATACAGAATGCCAGATACAATCGCCCTTGCACTCTTAAAAACCTTACACTTCCAAATGATAACTTTTTTTACTAAATCATGACAGAAATTTAATTTAAAAGCTTTAGAAACCCTTACATCTTGTAGTTTCAGAATAGACTCACAGCTTTGATAACCACAGGGAAGTTATTTAATTAAAAACACTTGTAAATAATGCACTACTCATTTCAATCCAGCATGCCATTATAAATAATTTGCTATTCTAGGAAAATATTAAGATGTATTTTCAACAGTATTATGGCTGTGATTAGTGGCAACAGATGCACCAAAGTATTGCTGTGGTAAAGGTCAGGCCAATCGGGATACCTTTTGTTAGGTACTAATAATAACCTGTATGAACTCTTTTTTTTTATCCAAAAGCAAGACAAACATAATAATATATCACACAGTAAAGTGACTTTTGCGTGTATTGCACTACTACCATCAATATGGATACTTTTAGAAAAGTCAGGCTTTACAAAGAACATCTTGGCAAACTGCACTTCAAATATGCTTCCAGATACACTGAAGGCCAAAGAACAATGAATTTACTGTGACTTACTGAGCTTGAAAGAATGAGCTGTTCTTTAAAAATGTTTCAAGAAACAATTCCATATATTTTAATTAGATTTGTATCAGAAACCACAGAAGAATTAACCTTGGTAAGTGACATTTTATCCTGCCTAGCAGTAGAGGACTAATGCAAATTAAGAATCTCAATATTCTTTGCATTAACAGAGTACCTTTGTTTTGTATTGATAAATGAAAAACTTATACCAGCACTCAAACATACTTTTCACTTAACTTCAGAAACATACAGATTACTACATAACTGTATCAGCAAGAAAAGTGAGTAAAGATCAATGGTTATAAAACTAAAATAGGTAAGTACGGGGGGGAAAAAGGATGAATAAGCTCTACAGGGAAACAAATATTTATATTTAATGTGATATTAGCAGGTGTTCTTTCTAAAAGATTTTTTAATATACAAATGTTTCCTAAGGACACAACTTATGTCATACTTAAGGAATTTTAACAGCCTTTTAAATACAAGACAATTTTAAAAAATCCAATTAATATAGTGGCAAATAATACCATTGTCCATTTCACAAAGCATCAATTTACACAGGAAAACCACCTAATATCTGATAATAAAATATCATATTTTTCTCTTCACACAAAAACTTTTCTAACTTCTAATACCTTCTTTTGAGAGAAGGAAAGAAAATTAAGAGCTTTGGAAACCATGTTAATTCAGCATTTTTTATCAATCCCTGTTCTCATTTAGACCAAACTTTCAACCATTTAAAAGATCTAATCTTGAGTGCATTGTACAATAAAAATTATAGAATTTTTATGCATAACAATAATAATAATAATAATAATAATAATAATAATAATAATAATAATAATAATAATAATAATAAAAAGGTAGCTAACTCATGGACAGATATATCTAAATGCTTTCTTAGCCATTGCTGCTATTTGTTTCAAAGCTGATGGAGATCTAGTGAGGACTGTTTGCTATTAGGTCAATTAAATAGCAGCAGAACTACCTCTACAGAAGGCTCAAACCCATGTAATTGCTTTCTTCATTTCTGCTTCTCTCACCACCAGCTCTGTACAGATCAAGCTCTGAATAAAAATCACAAATCTCACAAGACTTTACCCACAGACACCAACGGAATGTTTAATTGCCACTCTCAATCCCAGTAAACAGTTTCAGATTTCAGCATAACACAGTCAGTAAGGGCCCGATCTTAACAAAAGTATTTGGCAAAAGATGGAGAACTGTAGAAATAAAACAGAAATATAGTCCATGTCAAGATAGAAGACTAACAAAGTTTCACAAACCTAAACCAGAACTAAAATAGCAAACAAAGTTACTGTGTGATTCAGCTTTCTACATAAAAATGGATGCTCTTCCATGTGGACCCCAAATCTGAAATTAGTTGATAGCAGTAGGGAATAAAGGAACTACCTACAACAACCATAAAAGAGACCATCAACTTTATAGACTAGACCACATAGAAATACAAAAATATGGTTTCAAAGCTTCAAAGAGTACAACCATGTACTTAAAGTACCTTAGGTAATCATAAACACAGTGCAAAGAACTGGTGATGTTATGTGCATAAGACACTGGCAAGAGTAAGTAGTGTTGTCTAAGCAAAGGAAACAGATGTCCTTTCATCTTCTGAAAAACCCCCAGGAATTTAACAACAAATTAAGTGTCATCTAAAATTACAGCAAGAACAAAGCATACAATAGGAGCTATTTGAGGCAAAGAACAGTTTATGAAGACAGAATATTACTGTTTTCAAAGTCAGCTGGCATATTTAGGCAAGTATAGAACTGAACCACTAACTTCTGTGAAATAGTTTTGAACAGTAATTTTGAACCTAATAATAAAACTATTAAGCTTGGTGAGTTATTCTATGCATCCTCTTAAAACCAGAAATTTCCATGGCAAGACTGTCAACAAAGTTTTAGAGTATTTCATATAAGTAATCCTTGCATGCAAATTTGGAATTGTTACTAAAAGCTAGGCATGGGAAAGAAAGTGACGGGTTAAATTTCATCCAGATGTAAAGACAGTAGTTGCTGACAATTCGTGAAGTGTTACAGTGAATTATCATGGTTGAATAAATCTCACAGAAGGTTAGATAAGCACATTTACTGCTTCAAATTCACAGAAACACAGGTAAGTGTTAGAAAAATGAAACAGTAAAATGTTCAAGTGTTATTTAAAGGAAAAAACCCAAACCACAATGTGAAATCGGTAAAGATTTATAGCCTACTTACTAAGTTTCTAACAGTTCTAAAGCTAGAGCTTTAAATGACAGCTATACTGGTCAGTCATAATTTTAATTCTTAGAATCTAACTGGTTTTACTTACTGTCATATACAAAGCTCCAAAGAGGTCAAAGTACTGACATATATGAACAAGGAGAGACAGGTGAATCAGAGGCACAAACAACTTACCTGAAGTCATAAAATGCATCAAAACCAGAAAAGAACGTACGTTGACCAGTACAATAGATTAGTATCTAGAATTTAAAACCACCTTTACCATTAATTCCATTACTTAGTTCTGTGTACTAACATTCCCAAAGCAGTAGCACCTCAGACATATAGGATATGAGTCCACTCTCTGAAAACTCAGACAAGCCAGCACAAATTCAGGAGTATTTCAAAATTATTAAATGTAGGGTGTACTTCCAAAACAGGGCTTTAAGACAGGCAATGTGTACAAAATTGGATAAGGTAAAAACTAATTTGTCACAAACAGTGCTTTTCATATACAATATTTTTTCTGTCCCTCCACAGAAAAGTGTCATAAATTTAATATTGCAGGGTAGTAATGAAAAATTCCAAATTTTCATAAAAAGCATTTTATTGAGATTATTTATGTATCATCAAATCTATTTCTAAATAACAAAGTTCACAGATGAAATCCTGTCATATTATGACATCAATATTCTGCCTCATTTCTGATAAAACACAGATCATTAAATAATTTCAAACCATCATTTTTTGCTACTCCGATTAAAATATGACACAAAGACAGCTTAAAATAAGTCTTTTCTTTAAGATATAATACAGTTTCCTTTAACTAGTGATGGACAAAACTGAAAATAGCTCAATGAGCCGTGAGTTATAAAAAAAAAAGCTTCCTGGTCATTGTCAAGTTTTGCAGATTGCATCTCAAGAAATTGCTTTAAAAGCGGTAAATAACGAGGATTGATAAGGAACTAGCCAAGGTCACTTTTACTTTCCTATTAGGCAAAGAGAGTTTATTCTTCTCAGATCTGATGACCATTTGCTAACTTGTGAGCAGGAAGAAGCAAATAAGGTAATCCTTTAAAGGCAGCAGTAGCAGGATATAAAAGTAATTTTGGCAATAGTAAATGGTAACCACTTAGTAAAGCTGATAAAGAGTTTAAATTGAAGGAGCACAGAGATACAGGAAAAAGCATTCCATAAAGTTTAATGGAAGAGTTACAGACACGATGTAAAATTGTACAAAGCACATGAACATATTTGGCATCTCCGTTTCTAACTAAAATGACTGGGAGAGAAGGCAAAAGCTTACAAACCTCAAAGGTTTGTATAAAACAAGGTTTGTGTAGCCTATAAGGAGGAAACAAAATATTTGCTTTCCACTATATGAGGAAGCACATCCCCTACAAGAAGACACAGTATCTACATTTATCTTTGGGCAGTGGGAATTGTGTGATATGGAACAAATTCTAACACATTCACTACAGCTAGGAGCTGCGGAGAGAGAAGTTTGAACACAAACATTTCATTGCCCAAATCAGAGGTGGTGGCACTTTCTAAAGACCTGAAATTCCCAGACTCCACTTGCAACTAGATTTAAAACTCTGACATACTTTCATAAAGACCTAAGGAACTGCAATTATTTCCAACTGTAGGCTCACTGAAGCCAGTGACTGTCTAGACATCATTTCCCCTCAAAATAAAATTTAAATAACCAACTCACCACTTGTCCATTCTGAGGATTTTTATGTGCATACGGTGGTCCACGGATGTGATTCCACATCTGACCAGATGTCATAGCAAATACAACGCACTAGAAAAAACAGAAAAACAATATATTCATTTCCTGTAAGAGACTGAACAGAAAACCATTCTACTGGTTATTCTTGCTTTATATATGTAATTTTTTTCACTAATGTACCTCTGTTTGAATTTTAGGATAGTATTTTCAGATGTGTTGCTTTCATAAAATACTTAATGACTTCTACCATTCTGAAAATGAGCTAGCTCAAGACAGATTTTCCAAATCTCACTTGAAATAATCCTAAATTTATGCGTCACATTTACATATCTACGTGACAAGTACTTGCAGCAGTAGAAGGCATTCATTGCAAATGTTCTGGAAACTAGTACTCAAGATGTATACAACCTTCCACAAAACTATTTCTGCCTCTAAATCCTACACAAATATTTAGCTTACCTTTTTGCTTTCACGTGTCTGAAATTATATATAAAGCAATAGAAAAAAAAATATCCTATTTTATGAAATTCTCACAGTGTGTCCTATATGACTGCGATTCATTTTAGCTATGACAAAAAATAATGGTTGATTTGTTGGAAAGGTTGAAAACTCCCTACAGAAAAAAGTGTGAAGTTAGGTTAGGGGTGGGTGACAACTGTTAAAACAGACCTTAATTCTTGTTGAAGTTCGTACTGTAAAGTACACATGACAAATGCCAGTCATACCAAGTCATTAAGGCTATTTTAAAGAGGAAAAGATAGTATTTTTGATTACCAAGTGAAATAGGAAACATGTATCATCTAAATGTCTTTTGTTTTATCAGTATAGATAATCCTTACAAAAGCTACATTTTATGTACAGTTAGTACACGCTCATTTTTACTGTACATCAATATTCCCAATAGCATCGTAAAGTCATAGAGATACAGGCAGATGGATTATGAATGTAAAAATTCATACCACAGTGCCTAACTTAATTGGGGTTTACTAAAACCATTTAGAGTGTTTTCTTTAAAGAACATTAAGTAACATGTTTGTGAAGTAAATATAAGCGAGTGTAGCTCTGTATCCCTGTAAATGCAGCACTACCACCTCTAGAAATATGAACCTTATTATTTAATATTGTCAAGATTTATTCAAATCTGTCTTGGGTCTCCTGGCTTTGGGTTTTGTTTTCATTTGGGGTCTGAGTATTTTTTTTTTCTTTCTTTTGTTTGGTTGGGTCTTTCTGCTGTTGTTTGGTAGTTGTTGGGGGGGGTTTACTGTTTAGCCAAAATGGAAATTTTTACAAAGACCATACCTAGTTACATTATATTGGCATATTATTTTTCCCCCCATTCTGTTTAGGATGAAATAGATAGGACCAACATATTGAGATAATACAGTGGTGATGAGATGACAGCAGAGACAGTCAAAGTGTAAACATAGGCTACAATGTGTCAGTATGGAATGACAAGAAAGGATGCACAGGATTACACTGGAGATCCCAAGCCTATAAATATTACAATGGTGAATAAAGAAACATAGACATGGGAACTTGTCAGAAACAGTTTTAGTACTAACAAAGAAAACAAAGGACAAGCCTCCAACATATTTAAGATTACTTTGATTTACCCTGCAAATTCTGATGTAAAAGTTTGTTGCAGATCAGGGAAGAAGCACAAAGCATGAAATAGGCCCAAGTGGACCCTAAACCAAGGAGGAAGAAAACAGCAGCATCATAGTCCTCCCAGCAAGGATCATGGGAGTGCTGACAACTCACCATAATACATCACCTCAAAGCAAAAAAATGACCTCCGGATTCAGAGAGAAGCAGTGGAAGAGTAACCATGACACAAGAGGAAGGCACAGATACCAAGAAGTGCATGAGTGCATGCAGAGTGATTTAATCATGCTATTATTATTGAGACTTCTCTTGTAATCGTATTTGAAAATGTATCTTTTCTTTCTGTTTTAATTACAACTTTTTTGTAGTATTTTTATTTTAACTACAATAAGACAAAGTTCTTATATTTAATATAAAATGTGTTTCATTTTACTTTTAACAGGATTTGGAATGTAACAGCTTAATAATTAACATGGTAGATGAAGACATACTGGTAGTGACTGCTAGCAAGTGGATTGTCTTTTAATTAATAATATGCAACAAAATGAACAGAGTATACTGTGACATTACTGGGAGAAGAGTAACAGTTATTTCTATACCTTGCAGACTGTTTTAGCAGGGAAATTTATACTGCAATTTTGGTGATGAATCACATAATAGACATCTTATGTGAAAGCACTAAAGTGCAGAAATTGAAAATATGGATAACAAAAGTGAGGTAAAAGATATTTAGAATAGCAAAAAATTTGCTGAAAAGTCAAACATTGAAAGATAACAGATGCCTAGAGTACACAAACTGTGCCTCTCTGAAAGTGTGTTCTCCATGAGAAGTAATTTTTCTCATTTTTAAATTACTGTTTGTAATTTATATTCTCTAGAGCCAAATCTGCCCCCATATGGAAAGATCAAAAAGACTTTACCTCATTTTATATATAGTCATTTATTTTATAAATGATAAATCTCCCAAAATACTGAAGGTCTTTAATGTTTTAAATACCACACAGTGAGACAGTATAATACCTTACAAAAAGTAATTAGGAGACACAATAGTGGGGAGAAGAAAATGTCAAGTATAAACATAACTGAAAAGCAAGGACTCAACAATATGGTTATTTAACCTGAAGGCATTTTTCATATTCTTTCAGTTCAGGTTGTTAGTGAGCAAAAAAACTAATTTGGTCTACCACACACTGGTTCTGCCACGATTTCCTTCCATCATGTTCCTTATAATGGTGTTTTTCAAAACTACTTTTGTAGCGCCAAAATACATTTTCCAGGCTCTCCCTTGTCCTTTTCCAATCTTATCTATTTTAAGTATCCTAAGGAACACAGCATTTTCATCATATACCTTATGCAAGAATTTAGTATGCTACATATAGTGCTTGACATTAAAGCTCATTTCGCTGTGCTCTATATTCTCCAACTGCAATCATCTGTGTAAAAACACCAACACTGGAAATGACAGACTTGTACTGTTTGTAAAATACACACCATTATTTGTAGAACAGATGCATGCATCTGTAATTAATCACGCTGATACACAGTGCTTACCATTCCAAATGGTATTGTTTCCATAGGACGCCATGCTTTGGGATCTGAAAGTTTCCAAACTAACCACTAATGTGAATTGATTTTTCCCAATTAGAAACTTTGTCAAATTAATTCCTACAAATGATCAACTTGTTACTGAGTTCATATTTACTCTCATATGCAGAGAGATGGCACATTTCTGCAGTTTTCTTGGATCTCGTCAAAGTTCAAAGGATGAAAACTGGAGTAAAGAAGATTCAAGTTGAGTACCTCTCTCTGATCATAATGCCACTTTTCCATAGTAGAGTCTCTATTTCAGCAGTTCTACAGAGAGGAATACTACAGACACACCTTTCATTCACTGCTCCTTTCTTTCTCTTTGTCTGACTCCAAGAACAGCATTAACTGTTGCACACCACCTGATTCATCAATGGAGTTCAGGGGATTTTTCAGGGTTTAAGCTATTTTAAGAGCTTACAGAATTAGGTAGCTTATTCTGCATCTAAAGGATAAAAGCAAGCAGAGTATTTGGCTCTGCAGCCAAATACTGGTGCATTGGCTGGTGTAGTACAAAGGAAAAGAACAATGATTTGCTACCACATAGTATGGTCCCAAGACCAAATGCCCACAGGATTTCTTCAGTGGCAGTTCAGTCCAGCCCTATTACGGGATCCTAGGTGAGTATGCTCTATGTGCAGATGGATCTGCTGCATGACCTTGTTAACAAAATAACAAATGATGCTTCCTTCATGGCTTCCATCCTTAGTTTCACTAAGGGGGAAGAGTGCTTTAAGCTCACCTGTGGTGCATCTGTGTGTAAATCGCAAAGTTTCTAAGAACAGATATAAGAAATTAAGCACCAAAAGTCTCGGCAGAACACTGAATTGCAAGCAAGACACAACTTCACAGGTACATAAACAGAATTTCTCAACTGTTCTTGGTCCTGTAAACTTAGCAAATTATTTATTTGGGTTTAATACATCGTCTTCTCAGAGGCCTGAGTTTTGTTTAACACTGTCTGCTAGTTCATTAAACAAAACTACCAGAGACTTAAAAAGTAATTTAATATGCATTTTGAAGAGAAGTTTCCTTTTAGCAGCTACTACACAAAGCAAATAACTAGATTTCTTTGCAAGTTTAGACCCAAAACCATGGAAAATATTTTGCAATGTAAGAAAAATAATGAAATTTTAGATTCATTTATGAATACAGTTAAATTCAAGCATAGGCTCAATAAAAAGTGGACACCTGATAGCTAGTTCTACACTTTATTTCTATATTGTTCAGTATATACAAATTCTAACCATTTAAGAATTTTTGCTTTAAAGAAATGTACAGTAATTTCATGACCATAAGGCGCACCGGACTATAAGGCCCACCTCCCAGGAGTTGGTACATTTCACAACTTTGTAGATCACATAAGGCGCACCAGACTATAAAGCGAGAAGAGCCATGCCACGCGCAACGAAGTAACGAATTAGTAACGGAATCCTGCGATCGTGAAGTTTACTGGCAGGTGCTCAAATTGGAAACATTTTAACAGATTGGTGTAGCCTTTAAACGCAGTCCCAAGCGCACTCCCCATGCACGGGGCCTGGCACTCCCACCCATCCCCAGCGCCGGCTGCTGAGGCGGGGCTCGGGGTGGCGATGGTTCGGAGCGGCTCGGGGCCATGGCGGGGGCCGGCCACGCTGTCTATGGGGCTGGAGCAGCGGCAGCTGGCGCAGCTTACGGGGGCGCAGTGGCGCTGTTTACGGGGCCAGTGGCACTGTTTAGGGGACCACAGCGGCGGCGGTGGCCGGCATTGCTTTTGGGACCGCTGCAGCGCCGCTTACGGGGCCGGCAGCGCTGTTTATGGGGCCACTGCAGCGCCGCTTACGGGGCCGGCAGCGCTGTTTACGGGGCCACTGCAGCGGCGGTGGCCGGTGCCACTTTCGGGGTCGCTACGGTGCCACTTACGGGGCTGGTGGCACTGTTTACGGGGCCACAGTGGCGGACACAGTCAGCGCTGTTTACGGGGCCAGTGGCGCTGTTTACGGGGCCGAGGCGGCGGCTTTGGCCGGCGCTGCTTACGGGGTTGGCAGTGCTGTTTTCAGCGCTTCCCTGCAACGCTTTCTTGACGTTTTTCAGCACTTTCCTGCGGTGCTTTCCCGTGGCGCTTTCTCGCCGCTTCTTGGCACTTTCCCGCAGCGTTTTCTCGACGCTTTTTGGCGCTTTCCCATGGCGCTTTCTCACCGCTCCTCAGCACTTTCTTGCGGTGCTTTCCTGCGGTGCTTTCTCGCTGCTTTCCGGCACTTTCCCGCAGCGCTTTCTCACCGCTTCTCAGCGCTTTCTCGCGGTGCTTTCCTGCGGTGCTTTCTCGCCGCTTCATGGCGCTTTCCTGCGGCACTTTTTCACCGCTTCTTGCCGCTTCCCCACGGCCGCGCTGCTTCCCCCCGCTTCTCCCCGGCCGGCGGCCGCTCCGGTTCCCGGTTTCCCCCGCCCAGCAGCCGCGGCTCCCACGGGTCCCAGCTCAGCTCGCAGATTGCACTTCCGGGTTCGCAAATTTCCGAACTTCGCACATCAGATAAGGCGCACCGGACTATAAGGCGCACTTCCGGGTTCGGGAGAAAATTTTAGTCAAAAGGGTGCGCCTTATAGTTGTGAAATTACTGTAATCCTTTCTTTTTCAGTTTAGCCTTGCTTTTGCACTCAATGAAGGCTCTTATGCTATGAGATCTGTACTCCATTTCTAAATCCACCATTTCTCAGACTCTCCAGTAAGAGATATACAATTAAAGGACAGAGTACAACACAGAATTAAAGAGAATGGATTTCTGTATCTTTAAATGTGCATCTCTAAAACCTCTAACTAAAGGAAAAAAAGGAAATAAACAATCAGAATTTATTGATGTTCTTTTTGAGATGCCTACTTAGTCACACAGAGAAACCTTAGTTTTTCTTTGTATCTTTGAATAAAGCACATCAATTCTTTCATTCTCATTTCCAGAAAGAGGTTAAAAAATCACCAGTAGTCATAAGACCCTCCAAGCGCCTTTAGACCAATAACTCCTGATGAATGTACTATGTGGTGTAAGTACTGGGAGGTGTATCTGCGCAGCACACATTTCTCATACCCATTAACTGTTATGAAAACAGTAAACACGCTTTGTCTCCTCATTGAAGTGACCTGTTATATTCTGCCCAATAGAGTTAACTCCTAGGCAGCTGACTTCTAATCTCAGCACAGATTTTTGTCTTCCCACATTCCACAGGTATATAGGCAAATCTTATATATACACATAAAGTAAAACTGAAAATTACATGCAGGAAACAACAGAAAACACTAAAGAAAATGCTGTCAAAAAACAATCTAGTCAACAGAACAAGAAACTCTCAGCACACTTACTTATCTTAAATGAATCAATTCCTTATCTAAACTGCTAGAACCTTGCCTAGTTTATACTACATGACCTCTTAGTCTCTCTGCTTAAGAAATGAAGAGTCCCAAAGAGTCTGAATTGCATCCTGTTATCAGCATAAAAGGACAGGAGTCTGCAAATATCTAAGGACTGAAGTCTTCAGACATCTTTGTGTCGGCATTTCAGAGGGAAAAATATCCATAGACGAATAGTAGAATTTGAATTAAAGCCCAAGATAATACAGGGGATAAATTTTGCAAGTGATTTTGAAAGACATCTTTTGGGATATTATGTACTGGGACTCAGTCATCCTGGTTTGCCATCCTAAAAGTCTTCAGGGAAATGTTACAAGTGAAAATGCCTAAGGCATACAAGATACTACTAGAGCCTGTAGTGCTTCAATGAGGGAATGAAACCACAAATATTGCTGTTGTGCAATCTAATGCTGAGGGCAAAACCAATTCAATGGTCTTATGAGAACTAGCATTGGAATCAAAGTGTGAGATGAAACCTGTGGTCTTGCTTCTGCAAGTCTATCAAAACTATTAGACGCATCATTAAAAATCACATTCCTAAATATTCTTCTAAAACACTACTGGAAATATTGTTTTTGAGACAAGCATTTTTATATCAATGGAGTTATCTAACATTTCTGGGATTCTCTGTCAAAACAGCACAGACTCGTTATACTGAGAATTTTCTTCTAATTTTTAGCAACAGATCATTCAATCAGAGTGACACCATCCATTTTTCATTTAAATAAAAAGTATCCAGTTGTTTTTCTTTTTTTTTTTTTTTTTAAGATTTGGGAACATAAAAACTGCTCAAAGCAAACTGAGAAGCTCTAAAAAAACAAGAAAAAGATAACAAGAAAGTCCTCCGTTTGTAATGATACGGTTTTCAGCCACTGAATGCCACAATCCCAGTTGAAATTTAAAAATGTTATTTTTGTATGTTTAATGAATACACCCAAAAAGCATTTAATCCCCAAACCTACAGCTTTTTTAAAAGTGCTTTTGAGTTTCTCAGCTCTATACCACCTGAAAAAAAAAACTGTCAATACTCCTTTTGAAAATGTGGGCTTTCTGTAGCTTTTATACGTCTTGCTAGGATTTCTCTGTATAATTTTGTTTTGAAAATTTAAAAAGGAAAAAATATTCACGAAGAACATAATAATTAAGTATTAAATATTTATTACTTATTTATGCCCTTCATAACAAGCATTTTCCTAGGCATTACTTTCTCTCCTGAACTAGACACCATCTTATAAATTTTTCCTTTTAATGAGTTTTTATTAAAAAAAGAAGCTCAAAGTTTTACTGGTAGAAAAAAAGCACTACATGAGAGAATCATTACTATACAATATTGAATAGAATGATTATATTAGTGATTGCCCATTTTCTTTTATGAATCGTAACAAATTTTAGTCACTAACTGAGGTTATCTGTCCAAAAGCCTGCAAACTAGAGCCCCTGTTGATTCCACCTAAAAGAAGTTACAAAATTAACTTGTATGTCTGTGCAGGTCTGAATAAAACCAAAAGGGCTCCTGATAATTGTATGATCTTTGCTAAACCATCATTTTGCAGGGTATGGGGTTTTTACTACATTGTGAAGTCAGAACAATAACAATTAAAATAGTGACCCATTGGCTCCATGCCAGGATTAATTATGATACACTTTCAGATATACAACCATTTTCTAAAACATCCTTTAAGTACTATTAATTTTTAAAGTTACAGAATTTTACAGGAAAATTTATTAGCAACAATATTTGGAATTAATGCTATTTTAGTGACTTGCTTGTCAATACAATCAGCAGGATGATGATTACTGAATGATATTAATACATTTCTTAAAATATTTTATTATATTTGGACCTTTCCTCAGGAGTTCAGTTGAACGTCATTATAGGCTTTCTACATTTAGAGTATTTCTAATTTTGGAGTTATGTTCAGATGGAAACTGTTGAGCTTCTGCTAAAGAGAACAGCAAAAATTCCAAGAATAAATTAATGTATTAATTTTCTCAATTTAATTAGGAATTTAATTACATCTTCATGTACTATTTATTGCAGCTGGTAGTAGAATGATTCTACAATTTGAGGAATTAATTTTTAATGTCTGCAAGACAAAAAAACAATTCCACAAAACAATTAAAACAAACTTTTCATCTTAAAAGTCTCAGGTATGAAATTGTTCTCTCCAGAGATAGAGTGGATTGGTTAAACAAAGGAAATACCACTGATAAGATATCTTTCTTTGATTTTTTGACGCAGGTATCTATTTTTGTGTGATAATTATTTTTTTAGTCAGCATATTGCTGAAGATAAAAAATAAAAAAAATGTAACTGATACATATCAAATATGAGATTTCTGATGGTAGAGCATCTTTAGAAAGTATTATCATCGAAAAACAATGGCAACCTAGAAAAATGTATCGAACCAAAAATGAAAGACTTTGGGAGAAAAATGTCAAAACTCTGTGCTAAAAGATCAAGATATTCCAAATGACATCCAGGATCAGAGAAGACATTCTGATCCTGGCTCTCTAGATCAAAAGGCGACTTCATTCTACAGTAATTTCATGATTATAAGCCGCACTGAGTATAAGCCACACTTCTGGGTGTCAGCAACTTTTTGTTCTTTGTCCATATATAAGCCGCACCCGATTATAAGCCGCATGTTACAATGTAGAGTGTGATAAAAGATATCTGTTCTATCACCATCTGTTGAGGGTGGGGGCACTGATCCTTATCTCTGTGGCAGATACTCTGCTAATGGACCATCCATTGAAACCAGGTAGGGCATTGTTCTTTATCTTTTCACAATCCATCCTTCCTCCAAGCGAGTCATTTTCTGCTAATGGTCCATTGAGTCCCACTGTGTGACTGATAAAATTACTGCATCCCACTGGAAGTTGCTCCAGCCAGGGGGAAGAGCCCAACATTTCTTACCAACATAAAAACAGAGGTTTTGGGACACTAAGGCAGCCCCTTTCTCCACTGGACTCCAGAGGAAAACTGGATTTCTCCACACCACCACTGGAGGGAAACTGCACCTTTTACAGGACCACTGCTTCAACTGAATCACATCTGTCACTGCAGGACAACTGCAACCACCATTTAATGGGACTGCTACCAACACCCTGCCTGACAGGGTGTCAGGTTGTACTTTGACTTTGTCAGGATTTGGAGTTTGTTTCTTTGTAGTACTGTATTTCTATTTTAATTTCCCTAGTAAAGAACTGTTATTCCTAATTCCCATATTTTTGCCTGAAAGCCCCTTGATTTCAAAATTATAATAATTTGGAGAGAGGGAGTTTACATTCTCCATTTCAAAGAGAAGCTCCAGCCTTTCTCAGCAGACACCTGTCCTCCAAACTAAAACAGCAACTTTTCGTTCTTTGTCCCTATATAAGCCGCACTTGATCATAAGCTGCACTTTGGGTTCGGACCAAAATTTTAGTCAAAATGATGCGGCTTATAATCGTGAAATTACTTTACTTAAAATCTAGTCTTAGTGGTGGTTTATTTGAAAACTTGTTCTGTATTCTTTCCTCAATGTTTAGTGTAGATTAACCAACTGCTTAAGTAAAGATTTTTTCCTACACTAGTAGGAAAAGCTATGACAGCAATGAGAGAAAACAGCATTATCCTAAGTAGCTATTATTCAAGATTAATGCCAAATATTAAAGGATTCAGAACAAAGAGCTTTCCTTAAGATCTTATAAATAATCTAGATATAAAAACTAGAACTCACCAGATACTAGGTAACTTTATCTTTGACCTTTATGAGATAAAGGCTACCAAAGGCCCATCAGCTGACACTACCACAAAAAGAAGATAACTTTTCACATTGTTGAATCAGAGCAGAACAGCAAACCAGTAATATGATAATTGAAAAGGAAAAAACAGTTTTAGGATAACCTAAGTCTAGCAGAACTAAAACACAGAACTATAAAATAGCCCAGGTTGAAACAGACCTCAAAAGACCACCTGGGTGCAAGCTTTCATGGGAAAAGAAGCCTAGATGAGAAATAAAATATGAATGCTGATGTACAAACAAAATTCATATTCTATCTACAATCCTAGCTGTATCCTTTCAAGAAAGGTTAATTCATATTGATACAATTTGAGGAAAATTCTTTAAAATGATCAAGGGAATAAATAATCATTTAAATGGCAAAAGAATAAAAGCCTTGTTCATATTGTAAAAAATACAAGGATGAATTTCTAAAAAGTACAGTTCTTCATTAATATAAATACTAGTGCAGTAAAATATTGATTGGACTCAATAATTACAGCCACTATTCTAATGTTGAAACCCATGCTTCAGATTCCATGTCCCTGAAAATTAAGCCTTTGATGCTGCTCCTCTGATTTTTCCTCTTCTGTTAATGTCAATGTCAATTGACGTCAGAGAAATGAGTGCTTACTGATACACTGTAACAACATCTGCCATCCCTGCATACTATTTCCTGTTTACAACTGAGACAGCTAAGTTGCACATCCCACATTTTCCATCAGTCTACTCAGTTATTTGAAAAACACCATGTAAATAAACACACTGCAATAACTATTAAGCATATTAAAGCTTCATTAATTATGGTTTTGAGAATTTAGTTGACTAATATTTCAAACAGACTTGGCTAGGTCTAGTCTTTCCTCAGAGCTAACACTAAGATCATCCTATTCTCGTTTAGGTTAACAGTACAATGTTAAAGTCAGTATTACTGAAACCAGTTTTGGAAACAATTCCCTCATTTTCTTTGTCAGATCTTTTATCATCGTCTTACAAACATATAAGCCTTTGTTTTTTTCTCAAACTTTCATTACTCTAGTGATATAGTCTGACATCAATATCTACACTAAACCAACATTTTGGATTTTATCAAAAAAGAGTAAGTTGAACCAGAGCCTTAAACACCAGTAACAATTATTGGAAATATTTTCATATTAAAGTTCAAACAAAAAACTGCAGTTATCAAAGAATTTGCTGAATTTCAGTGAGTCTCTCATAGTAACATACTCACTTCTTAGGAAAATTAGACCCAAAATCTGGATTATTAATCTTTTTCTGACAGTTTCATTCTGAACAATGTACTACTGCAATGGTTTTTAATTTAACCATGTAAATAATGAAAAAATATATGCTAAGAAATTAATAAAATGCATATTAGTAAGGAAAATCTATTAGCAAGGAAAATCTGCATACCAGAGCTGCCATGGCCCAGCCAGTTTTGTTATAGATGAACTCTAGATTATTTCTTCGCAGATATAACAAACCACCAACAAGAGATACCAGAAGAGCCAGTGCAATTGTACCAGAATAGTTAGGAGGCCTGAACACTCTAATCTGGAAGAGAAAATGCAAATACAGACTGTAATAAATGCTTACATTCATCTTCCATGTAAACATAAAGGAGCACCTGAAATCTGGTTTCAGAGTCAGCAAGACTAATCCATAAATATACTTTATTAAGAAAAAATAGTACTTTCTTTAATAAGCACATACCATGAAAAAAGTTCATGTTTAATTTTGAACTGTCCAGCACTGAAACATTATTTCTTCAACAGACATGCAGGTTGTGTCTGAACTAAAAGCAGCAACCTTCGAGTCTAAGTGTTTTGTAAAGCATATTTTACTTATTAACAACTAATTATTACTGCTTGGTTTTATCCAGAATTAGACTACATAAAATTTTAACAAAGCAAAACTGGAATATAATGTGCAGACTGCAGTTCTCACAAGTACCAAAAATGTTAATTTTTTAATGTGTTGTAGAACCCTCACTTGACAAAGAAAATTATTAAGGAAAGATGGAATTTATCATCAACCTGTCTCAAACCACAAAGATACATTTGCCTTTCACTTTTAAAATTGCTGAAAGACTTACATGAACATCTGTTCTGTCAGCTATCCATTTAGCTAGCTGTTCAGCTGCAAATCCGATTCGCTGCAGGTCAAATGTGTCAGCTCTCTTGGGTTTGCCCTTCGGAGGAAAATGCATGAAAGTCGGAGCAGAGTTCATATTCAGCTACAAAACCAGAAAAAAACAGCAGGAAAAAAATTAGTAACTCTATCCTCAAAATATAACACGACAATATCTCCACTAACACAAATCTAATTAGCATTAAAATATCACTTGCCTCCATAGATTACATTTTTTGAAACATCCTCATATACAGTGCTTCAAGAGTGCTCAGAATGTTTCTTCCAGTAGATTCTTCAGGATGTTTAATTATTTAGAATGTTTCTCCCACAAGCTTTTCTATACAAGAGTATCTTATGCTTTTAAGTTCTCACACACTGTAAGACCTTTCCTGTAATTGGTAAAACAGAGACCCTGCACACAACCAATCTATTAAAGTATATTAAGTTATAATTCTAAGCGAGCAAAGTAGCCTGACATTGTTTGGCTACAAGAGACTAACCACTAGTGACTAGGCTTTTTTTGAATCCAAAAAGGACTGGATAATTAGCTTAAACTACATAACTTGCCCTAGAAATTACTCTTAATTCATGTGTTTATGCTATTGGAACTATTCACAATATATTAAAAAAATCCTCAAAAGTGATAAATTTACATAAAAATTTGCTACTCGAAATTTTGACTTCAGCTTTGCAAGGTGGTATAGGAAAACGTAATTTCACTATGGAAATTCCTCTGTATTTAGGCCATCTCCAAAATCATGCAATAAAGCACTTGAAAAAATGAAAATTGACATAAACAAAGTCAGGGGTAATACTTAAAGGTGATGCAATACGGAGCTCTTTAAATAAAGAAGGAAGCATATTTAATTCCTGAAAAATGAATTTCACACCACAGTAGCAAAAATTTATATTGAATCAAGTACAGAACTGAATTTATCAATAGAAATTACCAAATATTAAATTATTTTCTATCTAAGCAAAAAAATAGCCCTCTTCTGTACTGAAATTATTTGGAAATAAAAAATATTCCAAGACAGGCTAAGACACACATTGTGAAATAGTTTAATGAAATATTTTATAACATACAGAATCATTCTGACATAGAGTATGGAGGCAGCCAATCTGGAACTGCTTTATCACTTCTCTATAAACATGGCACAAGCTGGCAAAATAAAAACCACATTATTTTTGAGGGATTTGCTATGGCACCAATATTACGTGACTTTGCACACATAAATGTAAAATCCGAATTGCATTTCCCTCAAATCCACCTAAAATAGTCATTAGTATAATTTATTCTTAACACTCTGTCTCTTAAAAAACCTCTTACATATTTATACCTAATTTTGTCTAAATGTAAGCATGACTTTAAAGGAATACCATTTGAAATAAACTGAATTTGTGCCCTTTTACACAATAAGTTGAACTGGACTCTTCTAATATGTGTTGATTGGTTTAAGGCAAGATCAAAGAAAATATTTTGCAGTGTTATAACCATGCAGGTAACAACATCTATAAAGTTCTACAATCTATACAGTCTATAGTTTATTCAGCCTTTAACAGTTGTATCAAAAAATCTTTAATTTTAAAGCAAAACCTTAAGCCATTAATAATAATTTTTTACACAATGCATTCTATTATTTCAACTGGAAGTAAAAATATTTATTAAACACACTATTTAAACTTTTTAAAGCAAGTATTTTAAAAAGACATAATAATCTTTTGCCCTGAACATTTTAAGACACCCACTTCATCAAAAAGTATTTAAAATACACAGATAACTTCAAAGTTTTTCACTTCTCCTAATCTGCAGTTTTAGTTACAATCAATGGATAAATATCAAAGATACGCATGTCAGTATTTAGTATTCTTTTTCCAAGGGATGCCTTTTTCCTTGACTTCTCAATTTCAGAGCAGACCTTAAACTATTCTCCAACTTTCACTCTTCATAGCCAACAAATAAAATGTAAAACAGTGTCTTCTCTTTTCCCTGAAGATCTTTCAGACTAAATATTACTGAAGCTGAAGAATATTTTATTACATAAAAGCAACTAAAAGGCTCTTTCACTAAAGAACTCTTTTTTCCCCGAAGAGAAAAGAAAGGAAATATTGAAAGGAAAATGTTACTTACAATGTGTTTAATTCTAAAAAATGGCCTAAACAACCACTTAGGAAAAAAGGTGCATATACATATATATATATATATACATATATACATATATATATAAAATACAACCTATCAACAAAGATTATAAACTACACCTGGACAATACTAGAAGCGGTTATTCACTGATGTCACAAACTTCTGTGTTTTAAACCAGGGGGAAATTGTATACAAAACAGGGGTACATACCTAAATACAGAAAAAAATCATCTTGTATTACTTGACAAATTGACATGTAGTTCTAAAAATTAACAATGCTTTACAATATTGAACATTTACCTGCTGAAAAACATCTGCCCCTTCATCATAATCCACTATTGTGAAAAACAGTTTGTTTGAAAAAGCAGATGAGTAGCGCCATGAATTAGCCAGCACTTGATATTCCTCATTAGCTTGCCTGTTAAGGAAAAGAAACAAAAGTATATCCATACGCCATTCACTTGCAAAAAATATCCTATAATCAGCTGCAATGGTTAGATGAATTACATTTGCAGTGTCATTCTCAACATCCATACTATCAATTTAAAAGGTTTCAGCCCATTATGCAAGTTTTTGCTTCAAACTTGTCATCTCCAAAATCAGAAATGTGTTAAGTTAAACTGTACAAGAGAAATCTCAAGATGATATTAAGAAAAAGGAATGTTTTCCATATTTAAAAGTCTCAGTAAACAGGCCTGGTCTGAGTGGCAAGTATCAAATAAATCTGCTAACAGATCCATGCAAGGAGATGCTTATGTGGCCCTTGAGTGTGCTATCAGGATATACTTGCTAGAAACAGCTACGCAGAAGGAATTCTGAAACTAGGGGACAAATAACACACAACTGTGAAAGCAGTGTGTTCCTAAAATAGCAGAGCCATAGGAGAGCCACAGAAACTGCTAAGCACTGGGGAAACGATCCTAACTGAATAAAAAGTAGGCTTGTAAGCAGTATAATAAACTCCCAATTATTTCTCTAAAAGTTGTTTTAGATTTGGTAATTTTGTACAGCATCTAATCTTTTATCAGTACTTGAAGGTGATTTGCTACTAAATATCCTCCTACATAAAATAACAAACACAAACAGAAACAACCAACCAACCGACCAAAAACTGACCAAAAAACCCAAAGAGAACACAAACCAAAACAAACAACTTTGCCCTTAATTCACTAAGAGGAAGGGAAAGATGAAGGGAATTCCAGGAAAATAATACTAGCAGAGATATCCTTTAAACACAGTTCCATAAAACCATAGGTTATTCCACAGGACAAATCTATACCAACAAAAATACAGGGGAAAAAAAAAAAAAGAAGGAATGCTTGCAGTACTTTCTGATTTAGACAGACTCCTTTGCTAATTTCCATATTACTGTTTAATCACATCCACTGTAGAGTCCAAACTGGGGTTCTACCACTTGACAACTCATCTTCGCATATGGTAAGATACAAAAGTAGTATAAATAAATGTGTTCTGCTGCTTTTCTCAAAACAGTGCTTCTAGAAAAACAGTTCAATGTGTTTCATGGTGCAGAACACTATTTAAAAGTTGTACATGCAAAAATCTGTTTGCTGCAAGAGAAACTCCGCACTGAACATATTTAAGTGAGAGCAAAGAAAGATCACAAATATCAATAAGACATTCCCCATATCTCCATAACTGAGATCAACCTCAGACATAAAATATGTTACATATAAGCTTCAGCAGTTGTGCGGTACTAAGAAAAAATCTACTGTACATGAAAAAAAAATCTTAAAATGTTAAAAGTTAAAATGAAATTTGATCATTTCTTACTCCCACAAAGAAATAACATGAAGCACAATAAAACTCAACTTTCACCCTTATTACCTGACTCGGTAAAATTTGCTACTTAACACCCTATTCAGTGGGCAGTTTACAATTACAAAAAAGAAAAGAAGCAATTGAGACATTAGATTGGTTACTTCTAGAAACAGACATCATCACTAAGCAGAGCAACATATTCATTGCCATCCTGAAGAGGGCAGTCAGACAACATCAAAGGAATACTGTAAAATCTTAAGCAATATCTGTAGTGCACTCTTCTGTTAAACCTGCTATATTTAAGCTGAACCATTTGTATTATAAGAACAAGATGAAAGTCAGTTCATATTGATGCCACCATTCTTCTTTATCTACCTTTCGCTTGTCATAAACAGTATTTCTGGGAAATTCAGATACTCCACTTATGGCCCCACTATTTAAGAGGACTCTTGTTCCCATTGATCTCCATTTTGCATCTTTAAACTATTTTGAATTAATGGGTAACATTTAAAATATTATTTTGCAAAAGGCTGACTTTTTTGTAACAGACTCAAAGCACAATTGCACCCTCACACTGAAAACAGTAAATCATTCTATGATGCATCCTCATAGCAGCTCTGGAAGGATGTGGAGAAGAGTGAAACAAGGAGCAGCAGGAATACAAAGTTAAAGGATTACCACACACACAGAACTGAAGGTCATCCAAGACATCACTATATCATTTCCAATTGAAAAATTTCTGACAGAAAAACATTAGTAACTCTTTGTAGCACTGGTTCATTCCTTTTCAGACACAATAACAGTAAAAATCATAAGCACTTGACAAAAAATCAGTCTTCAATTATTAATTATCAACTTGACAATATCAACTGTCCAGTTTTTATCCACCTATTGATATCATTAGTTCATACCCATTCTATCAGCTTGTTTCTAGGATGTTAACTGTACAAAATTACCAGAATAGTTATGTGAAAATCTATGAAAACATAAAAGCAATGAACTACACTTCTGAACTCAACAGAATATAATGTAAGCTCTATTCGTTTGCCTGACAGGATTTTTTGACAGATGGAGAAGATTTGAATGTTACTTCTGTTATAGTCACCTCTAGAATTTCATCATAATAGCAACACAGGAGCTAGCAACAACAACAGTAAGATTGACCAGCTGCCAGAAAATAGCGGCCAGATCAAAAGGGAATGCTACTATTAGATTTACTCAGAAAATTCAATATACTGGAAAGTAAGCTGCTAAGCAAATGCTCTATAGAAATTCTTCCATTATGCAAGAGGTTCTCATGAAATATTAAAATTAAAATTTTTATTTAAAAAGATTAATTACGTGTCTATAGCAGTTAATCAGATTTGTATAAGTTGAGTTATATTTAATGAGATTAATTTTATTCTATTGGTCTGACTTTACAGTAAGGAAAACACAAACTGAATATTAGGAAAAGAATAAAAAAACATGGAATTATTTGAGAAAGAAAGTAGTACAGCATTATTTTCTGGCACACTATGTACTATACTTAAAAATGTACAGTTGGCACAGAATGTACTACCAGGTTACTTACACATTCTTATCCATCTGTTTAAAGGAAACTGAGATCAGTGCTGCAATTTACTTCCAAAACAACTTTTGGTTTTTATTTTGAGTTTTATTTTAGTTCTCCTAAACTAAAGGAACAAGGGGCTAAATGCATATTTTAACATCTTCTCAGTGTCAGGAAGACAAATTCAGAATGCTTATTTGATTTTGTTTAGGATGAGTCATAGTGTCTTCATGAAAAGCACTGAAAAATCTACAAATGTGTCCAGAAAATTTACTAAACTCAACAGAGAGTATAAACACTCATTGAAAACCATACAGGTTTTGCAGTCCAGGTATCTATAAAAGGGGAAAGCAACCTAAAATCCATGCTATTCTATTTACAGCATCCCATGAAATTTTCAATATTCTGCAGGTGAAAAGAAGCCATGAGGTCTTCTTTTGTAGAAGTTGCAAAGTAAAAGCATAAAAAATTGTGATCTCAGGAAGAATAAGGAGTCCCTTATGATCCAAGTATAAAATTACTGCCTTTTTAAGCAGGACTCATCAATGCTTCTATCAAGATCCTGAAGTGCACAGGAAAAGCAATTGCAGAACTTTCAACAGCTAGTTCCAAATTTCCTGTTCCTTCATTGAACAAAAGTTCAAATGGTAATTCCCTCTCACTAAATTTAAGAGACTTGCCAACGATTTTCTCACTATCTGCTCTTTACCAGCCAGCAAAAAACTAAAAGGCATTGGATCCTGTTTCTTCTTTCTGATGATGCTCCTTGACTGTCACAATTCTTTCTGCTGTTAACCTATGCTTGCATCAGCTACTTGAAAATATCTCTCTTCTGAGATTTGTTTTTCAGCAGGGAAACAAAATTCCTCATTTTTTAGAATTTACAAACCTCCTCTTGGAGGTCTCATTGATAGGGTAGATGTTAATAAAAGTATTTGGGATCTCTTCTCACATATTCTGCCATTTCCTTCTATGCACAGAGTCAACAGAAATCACATTCGCAGCCCTTTACCAAACAATATACTACAAAATTAAGCTCAAAACTTAAAAATACACCAGCTGAATGCTGTATTATAAATTACCATATAGATAATCCTGCAAGAAACAATAGCTTCAAAAAGAGTTAATGTTGAGCTCATTCTGCAGAGTGCTTTCTGCAGTAACTACAAGCTTGTTCCAAAAAATGACATTAATGATTCCTAACAGAGTTCAGTCTTGTAACTCAAATTAAACCAAAGCAGTCTTTAGAAAATATCTGCCATGCCTGAAAAATGGACCCATCTCCCTGATGTCTTACATATATTTTTTCTATATATCTTACATATACATTTATACACACACACAACTTCAGCTTATCAGTGTTTGTTTCAGTATAACAAAACTTCTGACACATTTAAAAATGCAATAGTCTCCTCAACACAGGGTTGAAGAAAATTACAGACTACCCAAACTCCTCTCCATTACCAACCACTTCTTTTTTCTTCATAAATCCTCTTTGCAAAACTGTATTTTTCAAGAATCTGAAAGCAGGTTTGTTACTTCCACTGTAAAATACTAATAAACACATTTTTCAGATTGCAGTAAGTCTGTCTTCACAAGTGGTTATCTGCAATTTTTATAGAATTTTTCTGTTGCATTTCCCCATTTGTCTCCTGATCATTTTTGATGGTAATTTTAGGCTTCAAGTTTGATTCCAATGATTCAAACACGGTCTTTAAAAAAAAAATAATAAACAAACATAGTAGGAAGTATGCAAAACAAAACCTTATTTGTTTCAAGTATCTGCAAATTCACAGAGAGATGCATATGTCTAATTTACATGTTCTAACCATTATCTTACAATGAACTAGTGGCACAGGTCAAAGTATAGAGCCTACCCACTGAAACTCAGCATCTTTAGCCTGTGACAGTGCTCTCATCTTTTCAACGAGCACTAAGAAAAAAATCAACACAAAATATGCATCTTTTTGTTGATGGGCTTCAGCTGTTGGGGAAACCTCAAGTGACCAGTCTCACTCCTCCGACCCAGGTATCTCTTTCTAAATGAAAATACCCCAGCAATGAATTTGAAAAAACTAAACAGAAAAAAATGTGAACTGTTTGGTAACAAACAAAACACGTCTGGTATGCAGCTGTATTCAAAGCAGAGATGATTGCTTCTGCCAGTCAGATAAGAGAAGCAGAGCTTAGAAAGCAAACTAAAAGACCTCATATAATGTGTTTATGGAGTGGTCAGATGGTACAGCAACAAACAAAAAAGAAGGAGTTACAGTAATTTCATGATTATAAGCCACACCTGATTATAAGTTGCACTTCTGGGTGTTGGCAACTGTCTTGGTATAACAATGCAGAGTGTGATAAAAGGTATCTATTCTATCACCATCTGTTGAGGGTGGGGGCAGTGATCCTTATCTCCGCGGGAAATATTCTGCTAATGGGCCATCCATTGAAACCAGGCAGGGCATTGTTCTTTATCTTTTCACAACCCATCCTTCCTCCAGCGAGTCATTTTCTGCTAATGGTCCATTGAGTCCCACTATGTGACTGATAAAATTACTTCATCCCATTGGAAGTTGCTCCAGCCAGGGGGAAGAGCCCAACATTTCTTACCAACATAAAAACAGAGGTTTTGGGACACTAAGGGAGCCCCTTTCTCCACTGGACTCCAGAGGAAAACTGGTTTTCTCCATATCACCACTGGACCTCCAGAGGGAAACTGCACCTTGTACAGGACCACTGCTTCAACTGAATCACCTCTGTCACTGCAAGAGGACTGCAACCACCATTTAATGGGACTGCCACCAACACCCTGCCTGACGGGGTGTCAGGTTGCACTCTGACTTTGTCAGGATTTGGAGTTTGTTTCTTTGTAGTACTGTATATCTATTTTAATTTCCCTAGAAAAGAACTGTTATTCCTAATTCCCATGTTTTTGCCTGAAAGCCCCTTGACTTCAAAATTATAATAATTTGGAGGGAGGGGGTTTACATTCTCCATTCCAAAGAGAAGTTCCTGCCTTTCTCAGCAGACACCTGTCCTCCAAACTAAAACAGCAACTTTTCATTCTTTGTCCATATATAAGCCGCACCTGATTATAAGCCGCACTTCCGGGTTCGGACCAAAATTTTAGTCAAAATGATGTGGCTTATAATAGTGAAATTACTGTAATTATAACAATGGAAGATGCAGAGGAGCAGTCAGTATCAGCAGGTTTGACCTAAAGCCCTTTTGCACCTGAAAATCAAAATTCTAATCATCAAGTTAGGCAGGGTGGTCACTGAATTCTGGCTGGTGAAAAGGTGCTGATCACTTTAGAAAAATGTAGTGATAATAGAATGAGGGAACAGATTGAGAGATGCAAGAAGATAAAAGGCAGAGACGGTGACAGCAAATTTTCACCCAAAAATGCATTCAAGTTAGTACAGTTGTTACCATTTGCCTGTATGCAAAACAAAGTGTAGGCTGAGGAACAGTCCCCTGATCTCTGTGATGATATTCCTATTGGAGTTACCATGTTTTTTTCTCCTTCTTACATACATAAGTTATTTTTGTCAGTAGTGTGATTGATGTGGGTAACAGAGATAAGCTACCTAGTTGAGTGAGGACTTAAGGACAAAGGGGAAAAGGAAGCTAGTCTTCCACCCCAAGGAGTCACTATTTAGAGAGATTATTTCTGACTGCTCATCCAAACTGATTCATCATCACAGAGCATCAAAAGGCCTATTAGTATCTGTTTCCAATGTGATGTTGAAGAATATATACACCAGGAACAGTAGTAAGAGGTAAATAAATTAAAACCAACTAAGTTCAATTTCCTGGAACCAGAACAGTTTAATCAAACACATTTCCAAACATGCATGGAGAAAAACCCTATCCTAAGCCATTAGAAACACGTTCCATCTCCATTCAAGAGCATCTTGAATATCTAAACAGTTATTCTTACTTCATTTCCCAACACCAGCTATGTCATATTGAACTTAAATAACTGGGACAACAGGAAAACTGACATCTATGCTACCACTAATACAGTTGTGAAGGCATCAGATGGTTTTCAATACTCTTTTAGGTAAGAAAATTGGAACTTGTTTGTCCATGAATGAGCTCCAAATTCTGCTTTAAAATAAAGACAAATTTTCTTAAAACTCTAGAAGCATGACGAGAGGCTCTACTAGTATGTATACATAGTTGCTGGTTTTCAGAAGCCTTCATATGTTAGGACTAGATTGATTCAGACAGGATTGACTGAAAGGATATTTTTACATACAAAAACTTTAAATATCTAGAGTCCCAAAGACTTCTTTGTATGCAGCATTTTAACAAGTTGATATGATATGCATACCCTTTCACAAGTCACGTGATTTGTGTGGCTGGTGTTGTAACATCCTCCTTGCTGCATAGAGAAAATCCTTAAATTGTCCGAGACAAATTTGGTCAGCTTTCCACATATAAATGATAAAAAGATAAAATACAGAAATGTCAAATATAGACACCAAAAGGAAAAGACAAAATTTTTTTAATGGTCTTGTGGTGCATAAACCAACCACACTCAATTTTTAGGGAGGAAAAAAGTTTCTCATTCTTGTGACAAAGTTACACAAAATCAAAGACTTCAGATTTCAGACTAGATGCTTTTTCATATTTGAAATATGACATTGATTTTTTTTTCTGTGCAATTATTCTAAAAATATTTTGATAAGTGGCAGCAAATTTAAATCTTGGACAAGAGAATCTTCACAGAACATTACAGATTAAGTTTAAAAATCTATTTTTCCTTTAGGCGAAGCAGCCAGTGAATAGCTAACAAACAAGTAATGCATGCGTTTCAGTCCTCCATATCCTTTCAGCATTCCTGCCCATTAATTACCCATTGATTTGAAAACGTAAATTTTCCTGAAAATGGTTTTATGTGCATTATGATCAACCTTACTAAATTTCTTTTATTTCACATGAACAATTGCAACTTCACATTTATTTAAACAAACACAACTGAAAGTACAGTAATTTCACGAATACAAGCCGCACCAATTTGACAAAGATTTTGCTCCTAAACCGGAAATGCGGCTAATACTCAGGAGCGGCTAATATGTGAATCATTTTCTGACATTTACAACCTCAGAAGTGCCAGCCAGAGTGCCGAGCCGAGCAGCTGCAAAGTCGGCATTTTGCAATTGTTACAAATTGTTACTCTGTTGCAACGCGGGTGGAGCCTGGCTGCCTGCAGGCAGCACGGGGGGCGGGGAGAGAGGAGGGAGAGCTCTTTCCTTCCCTCCTCTGCCGCAGCCCAGGGGAAGAAATGGGGGGGCCCCGTGCTGCCATGGTGCAGCTCTGGGAGGCGGCGGGGGACCCAGGCCGCCACTGCTGCGGCCCAGGGAGGCGGCGGGGCACCTGCGCCGCCATTGCCACGGCCCGGGGAGGAGGGGGGGGGACCCGGGCTGCCACTGCCGTGGCTCTGGGAGGCGGCAGGGGACCCGGGCCGCCACTGCCGCGGCTCTGGGAGGCGGCGGGGGCTCTGTCCCCGCCCACCGCCGCGGGAGCGGGGGGGGCTCCGTCCCTGCCTGCCATCACAGGGCAGCACCGGGCTGTGGTGACCGAGTCCAGTGGCCCTGCCGAGCGGCAGCGCTGGGCTGGGCTACCTGGCCCCGTCAGCACCCCTAGTGGGCCGAGCCTGCACAGCCCGAGCCGAGCCAGTAAACCCCGCCCTGCTGCCGTTCTGTTACTATTTGGCAACTTTGTTGCACGCGGGTCCTCGCTGCGAACGACAGAGCAGCTTATACTCGGGTGTGGCTTATTTATGGACAAAAAACGAAGTATTTGCCAACACCCAGAGATGCGGTTTATACTCAGTGCGGCTTGTATTCGTGAATTTACTGTAGTATGCTGATTTTTCCTTCATTTTATGCCTAAGAATTTTCAGTTGCTTCTGTACAAGGTATCTAGTCTGGTCTTTCCTAAGATGAAGTTTATAAGCTCTTTTCCAGTACAGTAAACAGTATACAGTTGCAAGCAAAATTAACTTCCTTAATAACAGCAATATTTATGTTGTTTAACATGCCCTACAAAAGACCTGAATGTAGAACCATGGCTATTATAATGATAAATATAATGACCCTTATAAAGTTGAACTTGGTGCATGTGCTGTAGCTTTACCCACTGGGTAAATAAGGAATGAAATAAAACAATATAGTAAACTTTCAACTCTTGTATCATCTACTGAAGCTGAACTCTGGAAATGTAAAGAAGAAACAACAGCAAAGAAAGTGCTGAACAAAAAAATCATTTCACTTAAGAATGTTGGATAACTTCTAACCTAACCAGTCAGTTTCACAGTTCATATACAGAGGGTGAAGCGCAAAGACAATTTATATACTCTCCCTCAAAACTGATCAACAGACTTCAATGACAGAAAATAAATATATAAAAACCAAAAACCTAAAAAAAACCTTATACAATTACAGATACCCAAGTTAAAATTTCAGTTGTAAATGCCACATTCCATCACATTAGAAATCTAACACGCAGCTACATTTACCAACTTTGTATATAGTTTAAATACACATATTTAAAAACAAGAAATAGTACGACCTCCTATACAGCCTACGCTTTTCATAGTCCTACAAAATAATTTTGCTGCCTATTTAAATACTGTTTAGAGCTCCCTGCTCAATAATCCCATTTATTACTAAACACAGTAATTTCTAATGCATATTTTGGCTGAAGAAGGTTTTATTAGCACAGTTCCTGATTTAGTGAGGTAATTAAGTGCATGACTTCCTTTCAGTGCCTTGGCCCTATTTCCCTCTCATTAATCATTTTTGGATTAACATATTGCACTAGGAACTTGCATAGAGAGATCCTGAACTTAGAAGACTACCAGAGGCACTCTAATACATATTCAGAATGGAGCTACCAGAACACATCAAATTGCTGTGACAGACATTATTCCACAAAACCTATGACCTCGTGGAAAAATGTGCTTGCATGTATGAACTGTCCAAAGCTGTGGAATCAGAGGGTAAGTCACATCTGCATGAGCACCTTGGGCATATCTTAACTGAAGAAATCAATGAAGTGTCATATTATTAAATGGTAATGAATCACTTTTGCCACATAATGTCTTTGGAAAGATCATGGTTAACTGATAATACAATAAAGCTGATATAGAGAAAGTCTTCCTCAGTTGTATACATTTTATTCAAATGTAATTTAACAAAAAAGCAAAACCTGGAAGAATTCTAAAATGTGACATATAGATTAAATGCAGCTGAAAAGATGCTGTAAGATGCACACCAGCCTGTTGACTAGTGAGCATCTATCCCATGCAAAGAACAACCCTACTCAGATTATTGTACGTTGATTCCAAGATTCACTTGAAAACTGAGGTAAGGAAGATGAGAAAGGTCACAAAGGTATAAATTACCTGCAAACAGAGCACTGCCGCTGTGGCTGGAGAGCAGTGAACATCACTAATACAGAGTAGTTCCGAGGCGGAGCCTTCACAAATCTGCGGAATTTATCTCCATTCATGCGGATGACCGAACGCCTTGAGCTCCACTCCATCAGCTGTTCCACTTTCTCAGCCAAAAGATTCTGCAATTGAGGACAAGCATGAGGAACATTTAAGTTTAACATTTAAGGGGTTTGTACCTATATTCTGCCTTTGCATTCTCCAAACTCTTCTGGACTCGCGATGGAAGTTATATATAGCTGTATGTAGCAGAGTTTAGCTTATAATTTAGTCTTTCACGTAGTCAACGAGATTTTAAGTATTTAAAAGAATAACTCAATGTGGTCTTAAACAGAAAGAATACATAAAATAAAATCAAAATAAAATCAAACATGTTGCTGCCAAAGGCAAAGGAGTCGAGTAAGGATCACTGCCTAAATACAAGTTACCAGTACAGTAATCATTTAACTTCCATTTAAAAAAACTGAAGTTTTAGAAAATGAAGTCTTACGTTGTATTTATCCTATTTAGTAAAAATCACAGTAGGATATTGTCAGTCACTTGAGTATAAAGATGAAAGAAAAATGTACCTACAATGAGAGAGTAGTAATTATTATGTTTAGAATTTCTTACAAATGTATCATACTGAATTTAAATTCATGCAAGTTTCATATTTTGCTACAGACAGTACTTTAAAGTCATATATACTCATCTAGGTACACTCCATTATGAGATCAACATTTTAAGCTGATATAAAGACTAAGAAGCACAAACTATTTTGATTTAACTACCACTGTATAAGAAAAATCTGCTTGTGTATTGTCTTTTGATTGAAAGCATTCCATCACATCAATGATTTAAAACCAAGCTGGGAGACATACTAAAAGACAGTCCTCTTTATCTAGCTATTCCTATGAAAACTTATTTAGGGTTTGTTTTCTTATCAAGTAAGCCTGATTCCACACATGCTCAGCAGAAAGTGTTTAGTTTCCCAAGTTACCTAGATTCAGCAAGGTTGTACTGACCATGTTCTAGGTGGATTGCTGCACACAGCACACTAGGATTATTGCATCTATCTTGGTTTAAGTCTTCAGCTCCCTGCTCACTGGCCCGGTGGAAGCTGCCTATATCAAATAAAAACTAAAAAAAGAGTGGAAAAAACTGGAATATTACAACTCAGAAGTTGAGTGCTGAGTGTAAGTGAGAAGGACAGAGAAGGAGGCAGACAGAAAGGAACAAAGTGAGGAAGGCACACTGAACAAACAGGAAACTAACTTCAGAGAACTTGATAAAATACATATAAATTAGTGAAAGGGTTTACAAATTGGTCAGGTTCCACTGTGGAGGGCTAGAACAAACTGGCTTAAAAAACATACTGAAATAGGGACACTGTCAGAAAAGAGAGCATGATGACAAGTAAGGCAAGGATAAAAGCCAAACACTGTGCAAGAACAACTTGAGCAAGGAGACGAGGTGGCTTTTCTGAGAGTTTTTTTAAAAATTGAATGAAGTAGAAAAAATAGGTCATCTAGTAACATTTTGACAAATCAGTAATGCTATGAATGAGAGTAGAGAGAGATACATGAGGGGAAGGAAGAAATGAACTGCAAAGATAAAGAAAAATTGTCTTTTGCCTGGCTGAACTTCTACCCTCAAAATTATCAGAGCCTCTTAGGGGTTGTGCCCCTTTAGGCACAGGTTCACAGAAGGCTTGAGTCCAAAAGAAGATTTGATGAATGTGGCTCATGAACAGTTCCGAAACACCTGCATATACTCGACCCTTTAGGTTTTTGTTCCTGTTCTCAGAGTTTAGCTGGTATTTGCAATCACAAATGTGAAGGAGAGATTACAACTCTGTTTATCATGAGAATATCAATGACTCAATTAAAACTAATTTTTCTGCTTCTAAAAGATGTATGTTTCTGGTGATTTTGCTTCAAGAAAATATTATGTAAATTATTTTCTTTAAAAGGAATCATAAAGCAGATTACATAAAAATGAAGCCTACACATTTGTAAGATTTCCTTCAATTAGCAGTGCCAAGATTAAATTTTTGTTCATTTCAAAGGATTCACTCATTTTACATCAGGCACTCTAGCCAGTAATGCACAATAAAATACAAGGAGTTAAAATGGATGGGAACTAGTATATCCAAAAGTTTTAATTATTCAAGCAAAAACATAAACCAAAAAGAACTAATAAAAAGACATAACATATACTACCACAGGAAGGATGCATAATATCCTACTTGGTACAGAAAAACAAATACTTTTCAGATTAGGCCTTATTCAAAGAAAAGAAACCCATGAAATAGTATTAAGGGTATGAAAGCAAAAGTGTGATCTTGACAGAAAGAAAAAAAAAAGGGAGAGAGAAAAAATCCATCTCTATTAGAACTACATAATTTGCTTCTATAAAATACAGTTATATAGAAAAATCTTACATAAGTCCCAATTCTAGTTTTACTTGGAAGCTGTTGCCAATAAAAAATAGTCTTGATTCCTTTACATAGCCCTTGTGTAATATTCACTATAATATTCTCAACCACTTTTATCACTTGTTGTTGGTTGGTTTTTCCTATATTCAGAAGTAAAAAGCTAGTAACTGAACTAACTTTCTATGTGTACTACACTAGGCAAAACCAAGTTAATATTTCAGGAGTGTAGTCACTAGGTACAATGCATGTATTTGTTTCACTTCATTGAAGAAATCTTTTCAAATAGAAAGTTATTATATAGACTGCAGATAGTGGCTCGCATCATAAAACATTCTGCTATAGGCTACACTTCTCTTAGGTAACTGATTGCAGTTATATATTTTACCAATTTTTTGTACATTTTATTTCAGAAGACTTCTTTTGCAGAGTACAGTAAATTCACGAATACAAGCCGCACTGAGTATAAGCCGCATCTCTGGGTGTTGGCAAATATTTCGGTTTTTGTCCATAAATAAGCCGCACCCGAATATAAGCCGCTCTGTCGTTCGCAGCGAGGACCCGCGTGCAATTAGTAACAGAACCGCGGGAGGGCGGGGTTTACTGGCTGAGCTAAGGCTGTGTAGGCTCGGCCCGCTAGGGGCTGCCGACGGGGCCAGGTGGCCCAGCCCGGTGTTGCCGCTCGGGGTCGGCTGCCGCTGCCACTGGGCTCAGGGCCACCCGCCGCTGCCACTGGGCTCGGTCACCCCGGGTCGGCGCTGCCCTGCGGTGGCAGGCAGGGACGGAGCTTCCCCCGCTCCTACGGCAGCAGCGGCGGGCGGGGACGGAGCTTTCCCGCGCCCGTGGCGCCGGCGGCGGGCACAGACAAAGCACCCCACCTCCTCCCTGAGCCGCGGCAATGGCTGCGCGGGGCTCCCGTCGGCTCCCCAAGACGCGGCAATGGCAGTGCGCACTTCCCCCCCCACCTCCCCGGGCCACGGCAATGGCTGCGCGGGGCTCCCATCGGCTCCCGGAGCCGTGGTAATGGCGGCGGCCCCCCCCCCCCCCCCGAGCCGCGGCAATGGCGGCACAGGGCCCCCCCGTCTCTCCCCCGGGTTGCGGCAGAGGAGGGAAGAAGAGAGCTCTCCCGCCTCTCTCCCCGCCCCCCATGCTGCCTGCAGGGAGCCAGGGCAACACAGTAACACTGTAACAATTGCGGAATGCCGGCTTTTACTGGCAAGTGCTTGGCTCGGCACCCTGGCTGGCACGTCTGGGGTTGTAAATGTCAGAAAATTATTCACATATTAGCCGCCCCTGACTATTAGCCGCACTTCCGGGTTTCCACCAAAATTTTTGTCAAATTGGTGCGGCTTGTATTCGTGAAATTACTGTAATTGATACAAGAGACTTTGGGACTGACATCTCTAGAATTCACAGTGCAGTCTTTCTGACTTGTAAGTCTTTACAACAGGATGAAGGTGTGATATTAGTTTTGTCATTTAGAAAATATTTTCACAATATATGCTCCTGAGTAAGTTAGCAACCTTTTCCTCATTTCATTTAATAATGAAATTTAAGAAATAAATCAGAGAAATAAAAGTTTGCATTTTAGCCATGCATTTGACTTTAAAGTTAAGTCTTAAGGAAATACGGCACATTTTAAAATTCCAACTGTCTAATTCAGCTTTGAATCAAAAAGGTACTCATTTAACAGATACTACACTCAGAAAATTCATCAGTGTGTTAACAGGCAGGGGGCAGGGGAAAGTGTGTTTTAAGTGTCCTTATGATGTCAGCAGACCAGTCTTAAGGATTTCATAATTCAGAATCTAATTTGGATATTTTTGTAAGGATTTTTTTTTTAAGATAGAAGTGTAGAGAACAGAAAAGTATCCTGTTGAATACAAGCATGAGCTCTATCTCAGTCAAAAAAAAAAAAATTCCTGTGCAAAAGGAGAGTGTTACGAAGTAAAGAAAAATTGACAGAAAAACATGTAGAACCAAAAAGTAAAATTTTTCATATTACCCTAATAAAACTAATATCCTAGAAAGCACTGTTAGAAAAGACAATGGTCTATCCCAAGTTCTTATAGTTTTATCCCAAGTATCTGTGAAAATACTGAAACTGAACATGTTTTCTTTTACCCTTTATCATCCAACTATGCAATCAATACATATAACTGTCACCAATGTGAAATTCCCATTAGGAATCTACAAAATTATACAAATTTATTGACTTGCCTCTTTCGACCCCCTAGGAAAATGTCTTCTGCCAGAGAAAATCTGGAAGTAGGAGAGAACGACTAAATCTAACAAAATACATCTTGTGACAACAGAGAACAACTGTTACTCAAAACCAGAAAACCAGAGATGCCATCTCATTTTCCAGATTTCTTAGAGACTGTGGAAAGGAGCAGAAAATTCAAGACCCTACATATGTTTAAACCTATTCGTTTACAGAATTCATCTGAGGACTTACCAGACTTGTGCTGATACCTGAAAGGGTTTTAGTTGAAACATCAGAGGAAAAAAACCTCAAAAAACCAACACACAAAAAAAACCACCAAGAAAAACCTAAGTATGAGAAAGGAAATTCTTCCTGTATAAAGAAAACTCTGGGTTTGATGTTGCAAGTAACTACCAAAGAATCAACAGATAACAGTCTATAAAAGCACTGAGAACATTAAATCAATTGATGAAGAAGCAGCCATGTATCATTTACTTATTTTCATTAGCTGATGCCCCAAGAAGAATATAAAAACATGTATGATCTATGTGTGGAAACAAAATGAATGCTAATTTCTGTAAATAAACAGTGCTGTAACATTATTTGCTGCTCCTACACTATTTTGTAATGAGTGGAAATATATGGCACATCAACATTTTTACAAAACTAAATAACCCTTAAAAATCTGAGAATCCAAAATCCAGGAATTTTCTTACACAAAAGTAAAGTTGCTCATGTTTTAGAAATAGGGATTACAGTAATCTCACGACTATAAGGCGCACCCTTTTGACTAAAATTTTTCCCCTGAACCCGGAAGTGTGCCTTATAGTCCGGTGCGCCTTATACGATGTACAAAGTTGCGACATTTGCCACCCCAGAAGTGTGAGCCGTGAGCGTGAGGGGAGCCGGCAGTGCCACCGCAGCCGGGTGGAGGTGGGTTTGGGGGCCCGCGGCACCCCCCCTGTTGGGTCCAGGTGGGCCCGGGGGCCCATGGTTGCCAGGTGGAGGTGGGCCCGGGGGCCCATGGCTGCCGGGTGGGGGCAGGTCTAGGGGCCTGCAGCATTCCCCCTGCCAGGTGGAGGCCGGCCCAGGGGCCCATGGCCGCCTGGTGAAGGCGGGCCCAGGGGCCCACAGCACCGCCCCTCCCGGGTCCAGGCGGGCCTGAGGGCCCACGGTTGCTGGGTTGAGGCAGGGCCTCGGCCAGCAACTGTGTGGGGGGAACTGGGGGTGGAGCCTCGCTGCAAAAAAAAAGTGCGCCCTATAGTCCAGTGTGCCTTATATGATCTACAAATTTGCGAATTTTGCTGACTCCCGGGGGGCGTGCCTTATAGTCCGGTGCGCCTTATGGTCGTGAAATTACTGTACCTCAGAAAGTGACCACCTATGCAAATTATCTTTGCTCCTGAAACAGCAACAGTCATTAGCATCTTTTCCTCAATCCTGTTAAGCAGATGAGCACTCCCCACTGAAACAAAAAGCTGCTTGAGAAAACAATTCTAAAAACTTCTTTTAACCCTAAAGCTAATAAAATATTTTTTCCATTTGCAGTTGTCCCTATTATTGAGCCACGAAGAAAGCAAAAGAAAAAAGGTAAATTTCATCTATTATAGATCTTGGTTTCCCATGGTGTGATAAAACAACCAAGCCACCTGCCAAAAAGCAAAGTGTGACAAGTTATGAAACTAAAGATGCTGGTAGGCCAAGCTTCTGGCATCTGCACCTGAAGCAATTCCCTGTTAGGGACTGCTTCCCAGTGATCCCCCATATCTCCTCTCTGCTTCTTAACCCAATAGAGTTTGACATATACAAGCCTTCCCTTTCATACTCGGTGACTAGCAGATTAGCTACTGAAAACACAGTTTTATTTGTTCACTCTCCTAGGACACAGTGCCTACAAGACAAAGCATAAACAACTAGAATCTTCTTGTAAACACATGTGCTGCCTCACGTGACCGTTAATCTTTCTTGCCCAGATTTTCTAAATTTCCTTTCGCCCAAATAAGACTCTGTTGTGGACAGCGGATAAAAAATTAAAAAAAAACAAGAACAAAAAAAAAAAACCAAAAAAAACCCCAAACACACACATATTTTCCTAAGTGCTGCTTGCTCTGTCTGTCCAGTGGATGTCCCTGATAGTTTCAAGATTTCTTCTTTAGACTTCCTTGCATTTACTTTGCTTTCCATTAGAACAACCTGACACAGGTAACTTAAGGCATAAGGAGCCATTGGAAAAAAGCAAAGAACTAAGTTCCAATGACATTACTCAATGATTCAGTGTTCAAACTAGACTCCTGTCATTTGAAGCACACCAGCTCTAACACCTTGCATTTTTCAGGTTTCAGAGGAGGTTTCAGGTCTTCCTGATGTAACAGGGTCCCAAATGTCGCTCAATATGTGAACCTGGAAGACGTCAGCTCTAGAAAGACTGGGTCAAAAGCAGTAACATGAGATACCTTTACTAGGAAAAGTATAAATTAGCCAGGGACTTAACCTACTAAAAAGGCTGAAGCATTGGCTATTACTGAGTCATTCCTCTTTCCTGATAAAAAGTTAAAATTCACTCCAGTAGCTCAAATTTCAGTTTCTGTAGTGAATGAAATAAAGTAACAAGTTTCTAGTTAATGATTTGATACTACATTTGCTACTGGAGATGAGTTAACGACAGATTTTGTTAAGTATTTCTGAAATAATGTTGCAAATAAAAAAAAAAAAAAAAGATGGCTTGACTTCTATGTTTCCTTTATGTGTATTTTACCAACACTAGCTAAAGCAGATTGAAATTCTGCTTTGTCCACTCAGGTGCATCGAATCCCCAAGAAATGCTAGCTCTGTGCACAATTATTTCAGGACAACACTCATTGTAAAAAAAAAAAAAACAAACTAAAAAAATCAACCAAAATAAACCACAAAACAAGGCTGCACTGATACTGCATGTAAAGTTATCTCATAAATCTATCTAAAGCATATAGCTTAAATTCCAATATATTTTAACAGTCTCCATTTTAGTCTTTAATTACACTAAGAATAACAGTACAGAAAACTAATTGCACTAATAAACGCATTTCAGCAGTATGTTGTATGTGTCTGATAAACATTTACAGATATGCAATTACTGACCGCATTAAACTGGTGGCAGAAAGATGAAGGATTCAACATTCAAAGTCATCTTACAGACACTCATTCCTCTATCGTCCCTTGGTCACCTGATGCCTGCATAAAAATGTCAATTATGCTACCAACAGATCAGTATCCTTGAAATTGCAAAAATATTTTTACAATTTTTAAAACTCAGCACACAGTAACAGTATATATTTAGATATAATTATATTTTCTACACACAAAAAAGGAAGAAGATAGAAGGTTACTTTCCTGCATATGTCTTCTACATAAGATTTCAAAGAGCTCATGGACTTGAAAGTGCTAAGAAAGGTAATTGCTTTTCTCTGTCTACATCTTCACTCTTCTCTCTAATATTTTCTAGGCTAATCTAAAACCTGGAGAAGAAAAATTAAATATATTTAACTTTTGTCAAAATTTGTTCCTCTACAAATTAAGGCAAGCAGAACCAATAGCTTTATCGAAAATACTTAGTCCCTATTTTGAACGCGTCTTTAAACAGGAATAGAAATCATGAGTCACGTCAAAATTACAAACTGCAATTTCTTGATTCACAACCCCAGGCCTAATGGAGGGCTCCATAATTAAGTATCTGTACATTCCAGTGAGCAACACATTATTCTGCAGGCATATACTCATAAACTAATTTTTCTGTTGAGAATGACTATCAGTAGAGCAAATGTTTTCTTCTCTGATTTCTCCTCTGTAAGAAAAGAGGAGCATGAGTTAATGAAAATATTACTAATCACTAAGATATACAGAAATCTGTTTGAATACTTTTTTTCCTTCTCAGATTATTTATTTATTTACAAAAGCCATTGCCTGAACATAACTGAGAAGCCATGTAAGCTGGCACAGTATGACTGACTTAATATTATGCTCCATTGACTCAAAGTCATTTAGCTGTGACTGAGGATTTGCTTTTTGGAATGAGACACTGATTTTCATCTTCATGTAAATACCTACATTTTGTGGCATTATACTTAAAAATATCCCTTTAAGGCTGAGTAGATGAATGAACAGAGAACCAAAACTACATTGTATTTTGAGTCTTTTTGTTTGTTTGGGGTTTTGGGTTTGTTTGCTTTTTTGTGGTATTTTTTGTGTTGTTTGTTTGTTTTTTGTTTTGTGGGGTTTTTTTTTCATTTTAGCCCATAATTCTATTAGCAATTCCAGAAGAATCTGGTTGATTTCCTATTACATCTAGCTGTCATTTTGTGAACATTATAGAAACATTAATAACATTTTTACACTGTTTAAAATGCAACATTGAAAATAACCTACATAATGGTTTACATGGATGTATTTTGTCTAAGTGATTTTTAAAAGATTATCAACTTCCACTGAATAAAATCAAAAATTGAAAGTTTATTTCAAAATACAAGAAATTCATCCTGGTTTGTATTTAATACTTCTAAATTTTTTTTTAATTTATCACAAAATTTATAGTAACTTACATTCATTAAAAAATAAAGTTCATCTGATTTAAATTAAGCTTGTAAGATCAACAATATAAATTAGAGAGTTAGTCTAGTACTGTAAACAAACAGCTTATTTCAGGAAAGATAATACCTACTGCAATGAGTTAAATAAACTTAAGTTAAACCATTTAAGTTTTACAGTAATAAGCCTAGGTAAGATGCACTTTATGACTATAGGTTTTTCCCCTATTATTTTAGTTCACTTTTTTTTTCTTTATAAGCATGGAAGTAATTAATTATACAATGAGAACTATCAAAAGGTTGAATTATGGATTAGAAAAAAGATTCTACAACAAAAGCACCAGTAAAACCTCAAAGAACATTTTGCTTAGGTCACCTTTATACTGAAAGGATATTAGTCTCAGGAGAGCATAATATAGGACATCCAGGATGATTCCAAGAGTACAGTAATTTCACGAATACAAGCCGCACCAATTTGACCAAAAGTTTGGTGGAAACCCAGAAGTGCGGCTAATATTCGAGGGCGGCTAATACATGGACAATATTCTAAAAGCTGCCAACACGGAAGTGAGAGCCCGCGGCAGCCCCAAGCCAAGCTGGAGCCCGGCCGGCCCCGGTTGAGGTGGGAAAGCCTGGCAGAGGCGGGGCCAGCAGTGTGGGGGGTGGGCGGCAGAGCCTGGGCCAGCAGGGCGGGGCAGGGGGGGCGGCAGAGCCCGGGCCAGCAGGGTGGGGGAGCCCGGGAGAACTGGGGCTAGCAATGCAGGGGAGCATGGCAGAAGCAGGAAGCCGGGCGGGTGGGGCTGCCTGGCAGCGGGGGAAGCCCAGCAGAATCGGGGCCAGCAGCGTGGGGGTGCCCGGCGGTGCGGGGGCCTACAGTGCCGGCCAGGGCGAGCAAACGCGGCGGTGGTGCAGACGGGAGGGGGCAGCCGGCGAGCCTCGCAGCGGCGGCGGGGGCCGGCCCGCCGGCGAGTAAACGCAGCAGCAGGGCGGCCGGCGTGCCTCGCAGCGGCGGGGGGGGCCGGCCCGCCGGCAGGGCGAGTAAACGCAGCAGCAGGGCGGCCGGCGTGCCTCGCAGCGGCGGCGGGGGCCGGCCCGCCGGCAGGGCGAGTAAACGCAGCAGCAGGGCGGCCGGTGTGCCTCGCAGCAGCGGCGGCGGCTGGCCCGCCGGCAGGGCGAGTAAACGCAGCAGCAGGGCGGCCGGTGTGCCTCGCAGCGGCGGCAGTGGCTGACCCGCCGGCAGGGCGAGTAAACGCAGCAGCAGGGCGGCCGGCGTGCCTGGCAGCGGCGGCGGGGGCCGGCCCGCCGGCAGGGCGAGTAAACGCAGCAGCAGGGCGGCCGGCGTGCCTCGCAGCGGCGGCGGGGGCCGGCCCGCCGGCAGGGCGAGTAAACGCAGCAGCAGGGCGGCCGGTGTGCCTCGCAGCGGCGGCGGGGGCCGGCCCGCCGGCAGGGCGAGTAAACGCAGCAGCAGGGCGGCCGGCGTGCCTCGCAGCGGCGGCGGGGGCCGGCCCGCCGGCAGGGCGAGTAAACGCAGCAGCAGGGCGGCCGGCGTGCCTCGCAGCGGCGGCGGGGGCCGGCCCGCCGGCAGGGCGAGTAAACGCAGCAGCAGGGCGGCCGGCGTGCCTCGCAGCGGCGGCGGCAGCTGGCCCACCGGCAGGGCGAGTAAACGCAGCAGCAGGGCGGTGCTGACGGGAGAGGGGGGCCAGTGAGCCCGGCGGCGGCTGCAGCACCACCCGGCCGGCCCCGTCGGCAACCATGAGCGGGCCGAGCCTTCCTGGCCCCGCCCCGAGCCAGTAAAGCCCGCTGTGCCGCGATCCTGTTACTAATTGGCCAATTTGTGAAAGCTGCGCACGGATTCTCGCTACGAACGAAAGTGCGGCTAATATTCGGGGTGCGGCTTATCTATTGACAAAGACAGCAACATTGTCGAGGCACCGGGGGTGCGGCTTATAGTCCGTGCGGCTTGTATTCGTGAAACTACTGTATTTGTTATACACAAAACCTAAAAAAGTTCCATTTACTGTCAGTGGAAAACAATTCAGGGTGACCTAGCAAAAATATTGCTGAAGTTCTTGATTAAAGATGTGAATAAATCTTTAGCTAAATATTAAAATTGTGCACAAAAAAGTTAAAACTAATTCTGCAGATATATTTCAATTTATTAAGATCAAATTCCTAACTCTAAATTACTATAATTGTTTTCAATATTCACAACCATCAGATTCTTTCGAATTTCATTCAGTCATACCTTTCAGAGCACAAAGTTTATGATTTTAAGCAGAGAGTTCAAGTTAACTCTATGCACAATTAATATTCCACAAATCAAAACTCTAACTCCAGGAACACATCTCAAAGCTACAGATTATTGAGATACTTAGTGTCAACTTATTTGGTTTGCCATTTTCAAATATTTCTGATTTTTAGGTAAAATTAAACTTATCTAAGCCAGTATTTTAAACTAGTTGCTATTTATATTGCCATTCTGAGTTTCTGGACCCCAAGGGGTTTTTTTGTTAAGTTCAGCTTTCTGCAAGAATCATCTCAGAGCATTCAGCAGCCTAGTTCAATTTACAGTGTAGAATTGTGAATTAACAACTGAAAGTCATTCAGGAACTAATATATGGTATACCTCTACCTTACTACAAAGAGTATGTTAACATATGTTAACATTGTGTTTACATTTAAAAATAAGTAACTCTTCACTTCTTCAGCATTTGCTGAAATCAGCAGGCAGCCTTATTTAATCTCGGTCACTTAAAGAAATTGTATTTCTCTACTAAAAGTAAAAGTCTGACACTACAGGAAGACACAAGATATTTCTCTTCTTTTCTCTTCATTCTAAAATTAGAGTCCATAGTGTCTTTGAAAATGTGAAAATTATCTGAAGCACTGTATGAGAAGATGAACGCTGTAAATGCAGTAGCATGTAACCAGCTGTTCCCTCTCAACTTTACTGCAAAATATTTTTTCCAGCTGAATCTCTTTAACTATTAAAAAAGGAAGTTTTACAGAGTAAGCCATAAGAACCTGGTAATCCAGGATAAGGTTGCTCATATACCAGTTTTGTACATATCAGACCACGAGGCTCTAGTAGCCCATATACCCCAAATGAGGACATGAGGCCCTGGGAAGAATTCAAGCAACTTATGTAGTATGTTTCTTAGGGAAAACAAGCAAACAAACAAACAAAATAAGACAAAAACAAATTTAAAAACCAGACAAAACCAAATAAAACCCCAAGACAAGTAACAACAAAATCCAAACAAACAACCAGTCACCACTAACCTCTGGGCAACTCCTGAAAATGCTCAGACATCTTCACAGTACAGAGGTTCACTGATGGAACCTCTGGTGCTTCATTTTGTGCCTCCAGTCTTGTCACTGGGCACCAATGATTCTGGCTGTAATCTTTATACTTTACCCTTCAGGTATTTATTTTCATCAATATAACTCCTCCTGAACCTTTGCTTTTCTAGGATAAACATTCCCAACTCTCTAATCCTTCCTCAAAATATTTTCAATTTCAGAACATTAGGTGAAAAGTATGATATTTAAAGGATGTGCATGAAAAGATACCACTTTACTGAAGAGTGGTTCCATCCTATTTTTTTTGGTTTTTTCCATGAATGTAAAGCAAGTGCTACTTTACAGAGTACGAAGCATCTAGAGAAAAAGTGACTTGGACAGACACCAACAAAATTGTTCCTTTGTTCACAGTGTATTTGTTTTCTGTTTCATGATACAGTAATTCACAAACTGAAATGCTGAACTGAAATACTGCCAATCACCTTTCCCTTTGTATCCCTTACTGCCCATTTCTCTGCATCTTTATGGAATGACAAGATTTTGTGTTGAAAGCTGTTAAAGTAATGATGATAATAACTTCACAAAGAGGTAATTCACCTCAGAATTTGAGGTTGCTTTGACTTTGGTGGAATGTTACCAATAAATCACAGTTTGAAAGGGGTCAAAAAGCCAAAACAGCAACAAAAGTTCAAGGTGTTACTGGATTTTCCCCCTGAAAAATTAAAAACTTAAATAGAATCGGGATCATTTTTGCTCTCTGTAAACAAGCATGCTACAAAGACATTTTACAAAGCCACTGAAAACTCAGCTCTCTTCTCTGTGGAATCACCACATAGAGACTAATCCCTCAAAGCTCTTAAGCACTGAGCTACATTGAAGAATTACCCAGACAACCAAACTATGGCTAATGCTAAAAAAAAAAAAAGCTTTCTTCCTCTTCTTCAATTTTCCATGTTACTCCAAACACTAGGTTAAAATACAGATGTTGTATTTCCACTCTCATGAAGTACACTAAACTGGTACAACAAAAATAAGCTTTATTAAAAAAAATTATGAAAGGCTAGCTAGGGAAAGCATCAAGAATTTAAAGTGAAGTAGACTATAAAGGAAGACTGGGAAGGGGCAGTAGCACCTACTGCTAAAAGAAAGTAAGTTAAAAATAAATCAATTCAACAACCATTTAAAATGTAAAATGCAGAGTAAATACAGAAGAAATCAGAGAAGATTTGGTTCTATGAGTGAAAACACATCAAAATGAAGGTGCAGAAATTGAATTGTTCCAAGGCATATAAGCACTGTTCAGTATAACTACTTGAACAAGAAAAAATGAGACCTCAATCATGCATTCTGAAATAATTTTGACAGTATTTCCTTAAGAATAATGCTTGCTTTTTAAAATATTGCTCTAACAAGGAATGTAAGAATACTTCAACTTTCTTTGTTTTTATAGAACAGACATTTAAAATGAGGGTATATAACACAAAAGATTTGTAGAGGAAGCTAAGTGACCTTTAACAAAATCAACAAATCAGCAGAGAGAGCCATACAAGCAAAGAATAACTAGTTAACTTCATGCAGAGAATTCATAAAGCATCTAGTTGAAAAATATTCTGGGTACGAGTACTCGATTCTTCATCTTCCAAAACATTAAAAAAAACCAAAAAAACAATCCAAAAAAAAAAAAAAACAAACACAAAAACAAAACCAATAAAAATTAGCAAACCCCAAAACCAACACATAGCATGAATTTCTCCTTTTGTTATTACTAAGAGAATTTTAAAGTACAGTAATTTCACAACTATAAGGTGCACCTTTTTTACTAAAATTTTGGTCCGAACCTGGAGGTGCACCTTATACTCCAGAGAGCCTTATATATGGACAAAGTTCAGAAATCTGCCAACCCAGAATTGTGAGTTGGGAGCCGAACTGCAGCTGAAACAAACCCCAAACACTGACAAAGTGACTTGGGTTACAATACAGGATGTGATCAAAGTATCTATTCTATCACTACCTGTTGTGACCAGGTGGGGCAGTGATCCTTATCTCTGTGGGAGATACTCTGCTAACGGGCCATCAATTGAAATCAGTAGGGCATTGTTCTTTATCTTTTCACAACCCATCCTTCCTCCAGAGAGTCATTTTCTGCTAATGGCCCATTGAGTCCCACTGTGAGACTGATAAAATTACTTCATCCCATTGAAAGTTGCTCCAGCTAGGGGGGAGAGCCAAGCCTTTCTTACCAAGATAAAAACTGAAATTCTAGGACACCGAGTAGCCCTTTCTCTACTGGACTCTATAAAAAAATGGGATTTCTCCACATCACTACTAGACCCCTGGAAGGAAACTGCACCTTCTACAAGACCACTGCTTCAACTAACCCATATCTGTCACTGTAAGAAGACTGCAGCCACTATTTAATCAAACTGCTACCAACACCCTGCCTGACGGGGTGTCAGGTTGCACTATGACTTTGTCAGGGTTTGGCGTTTGTTTCTTTATAGTACCGTATTTCTATTTTAATTTCCCTAGTAAAGAACTATTATTCTTAATTCCCATATCTTTACCTGAGAGCCCCTTGATTTCAAAATTGTAATAATTTGGAGGGAGGGGATTTACATTCTCCATTTCAAAGAGAGGCTCCTGCCCTTCTTAGCAGACACCTGTCCTCCAAACTAAGACACAAAGTTAGAGCACAACCTGATACCCCATCAGGGTGACACCCATCAGTCAGGGTGTTGGTAGCAGTCCCATTAAATGGTGACTACAGTCCTCCTGCAGTGACAGATGTGATTCAGTTGAAGCAGTGGTATTGTAGAAGGGTGCAGCCTCCCTCCGAAGGTCCAGTGATGATATGGAAAAAAAGTCCGGTTTTCCTCTGGAGTCCAGGGAAAAGAGGGTGACTTGGTGTCCCAGAATTTCAGTTTTTATCTAGGTAGGAAAGGTTGGGCTCTCCCCCCTGTCTGGAGCAACTCTCAATGGGATAAAGTAATTTTATCAGTCACACAGTGGGACTCAATGGGCCATTAGCAGAAGATAACTCGCTGGAGGAAGGATGGGGGGTGCCAAGATAAAGAACAATGCCCCGCCTGGTTTCAATGGATCGCCCATTTGCAGAGTATCTCCCATGGAGATAAGGATCACTGCCCCAGCTGGTCACAACAGATAGTGATAGAATAGATACTTTGATCACATCCTGTATTGTAACCCAAGACAGCAGGGCTGGTGTGATTGTTACTAATTCATTACTTTGTTGCACGCGGATCCTCGCTGCAAAAAAAAAAAAAAAGTGCGTCTTATAGTCCAGCGCGCCTTATATATGGACAAAGTTCGGAAATTTGCCGACTCCCGGAGGTGCGCCTTATAATCTGGTGCGCCTTATAGTCGTGAAATTACGTACTTATTTCTTATTGGTACCTTAATGCTTATACAAAACGCTATCTTGTTAATTAGTATGTTGGTAAGCTAAAAAAACCAGAATTTAATTTCTCACTTGCCTTGTGAATTAAGAGAGTAACGTCAGAGGAAAGAAGTGGTGATGATAAGTAATTAACACTTTCTATCTTTTGACAAGGCAGTGAAGTACTTCCAGATACAAGATATCTAACTATGCATAAACTAGTCTGTGTAAAATTTAAGAATTTAAAACATTTTAATTAAAAATTGTAGACAAAATAATTCATCTTTAGAGTAGAAAATGTTACTACCAAAGGCACAGAAACATAACTACCTACAACAGATACAAGTTTTCCTTCTTCCTCAAAATTCCACATGTTCTTTATTTTTTACACATTAACACAAGTGTCCACAGGATTAAACCTCTTATAGTAGAAAAAAATAAATCTCATGAAAAATATCATTACTCTTCTCACAAAAATGGTATCTCCAGACATGGTTGATATAAGACCTATCATGGTTAAAAACAACTGCAGATTTAAAACAAAGCAAAACAAACAACAACAAATAGTTACTACCCAAACAGAAAAAGAAAAAAAAAACAAACCTTAGATTATTATTATTTTCTAAAGAGGAATATAATTTCAAGACCTAAACAAGTCAAGAAATAATAGGTTTCAATTCTGTAACAGATCAAGTAGAAACCTATGATTATTCTGCATCTAAAGGTAAATAAAAATACTTGCACTTTTGAAGTGTATGATGCTTAAGGACAGAGAAAAAAGAGAGTGAAAAAACTATTTGGCAGCTTGTTTTCTATGGTTGATTTTAAGGAGTCTTTTGATATAGAATAATGAAAAATATTGAAGGAGAATGGAAGAATGACTATAAAATCTGACATTCCACAGACCCATTCTAGAGCTTCGCTTTGAAAACAATTAGAAGAATAAATCAGAGAAGCACTTCCTCTATTTTTTTTTCTCAGTTGAAAAAGAGACACTTCTCCTAATCTTCCTGAGGATCACTTCTCCCGATTACCTAAATGTACACAGATACATTCTGAAATCCTCTTTAGATCCCAAGTCCATCATTGTAAGAATTTAAGAGGCAGTACCAGCTCAGGCCACAAGTCAGCCTAGCAGTAGTGGATTCCCACTGAATGCTGCAGGTACTAAGCAAACATATCAGATACACTAGTATATATATTCCCAGAACTCACCGTTTGCATCTCAGGGACATCCTGAGATAGAAAACACTATCTTTGTATTTAAAATTACTCCACAAAGAATTAACACTAAAAAATTACTGAAGCCAAAGGCTATATCATCTATAAAAAGCAAACAATTCATATGTGAATAAAATTTACACATAAATGTCCTGTCTGGGTTTGAAGCTAGCTGAAAAAGATTCAACATATCTAGTTCAACATATTATCCCATATTTAAATATTCCGGTTTTGATATCTGCATTCTTTAAGGCCAATATTAGACACTAGCTAAGCACACGTCCTTCCAGCACCCTCTAAATTCAATTTCCATTCAACCTAGATTTTGAAGTCAGTTTGTCAAGCAAAAAATGTCCCACAGAAATGCCCATTTATAGTCTGGGGAATCAAGAGAAATAGTTTCCTTACAAAAAGTTTTCCTTTTTGAGTGTGAAGGTCTTCAATACTTTTTCTCCCACGGAATTCTAAGACAAACACTTCCCTAGTTCCCTTACAAATGCAACAATAGCCACAAAAAAGAACTAATGAAGTTGCCAGTTAGAAAGACAGGATACACTCTAACTGGTAATTTTACAATAGCAGAATGGTCTCTGCTAAAACAGGTGCTACTGGAAGAAAAAAACCAGGAAAACTGAAACAGTAACTGACCCAAAAGCACAGAATGGTTCTGATCTGTTCACTTCTCAATTTAACAAGAAAACATCATTTATAGAGATAACTTAAGAGGCGAGTTAACTTGAAAGATCAAGTGAGAAAAAAATCTTTGATAAGCTCACTCCTCTCCTGCTCCCTGAAGTAGAGCAAGAGGGTGGATCTTCTGATAGATAAAGAATAATTGCTATAGAAAGGAAGATTAGATAGCCCTGAAACCAATTATAAGTGATAAGTAAGTGCAAAGCACATCAATATGCTTAGCAACAAAATTGGTGAATATTCATAGAACATGCAAGAACTAACAGTAAATCACCTCATTACAAGGAAAAATGCCGATCAGGAATATTGACATTGGTTGCACCACTTTAAATATAGTCAGTCTACAAGATTTTCATCACAGAAACTTCTTGTAGTCTTAAAAACATGCCAGAGAAAAAGTAGATAGTACTTATCAGTTCATTCCAGTTTTCATCTGGCACAATTTACACTCCATGTTGTTCAAGGGAGTCACGGTTTCACAGTTCAATAACTGGACATTAAAAAAAAATAAAATAATGTTCTACAGAACTGTACTATTCATTCTGTCAAAATTTCCTTTTCCCTACATTAAATATGTGCAAGTCCCTAACTAAAATTCTCAACTTACACAATTAGTTTGCCCCCTCCATATTTAGAAGAAAACAGTTACAAAAAACTCTCATCCTGACGAGTCTAGAGATGAGTGAAGTAAGAATTACATTCAGGTTCAAGAAATCCAATGCAGTCATGTCAACTCCCCCCTGAACATTTTCAGAGAAATAATACATCAGTGACCTCAGGGAGGAGAAAGTATCACCAGAAATTAGATGCAATTACTGCCCTAATCCCTACAGACACAAAGACTGAGAATACACTTTATCTCCATTTGACAGAAACCTATCCTTTTATAAAAACACAACACGATTTGCTACAAAGTTTTAGGTTTGAATCACATTTAAAAATAAGTATGAGGCATTACTTTCCAATTTACTTTGCTGGAACACAAGTCCTTATCTCCTATTCCAAGAATGTAGCTAAACTGAATTGAATTTACTCTGCAAAACAATGTATATAGGACACAATAAATACAAATAAAATTAAAAATAACAAAGTTAAACATTCTGCACTATGCAACATGCTGTTATATACGCAGGACCGAAATTGGATGATTACTAATCAAGAACACAAATGGGTTCTTAGTTAAAATCACACTCCAATTTAACTGAAATTATCTGACTGCCTAAGTGACTTACTATTAGTTTGACTCTGGCTTTGGCCAAATACCCAATACAGTAATTTCACGATTATAAATCGCACTGACCATAAGGCGCACTTCTGGGTGTCAGCAACTTTTCATTCTTTGTCCATACATAAGCCACACCTGATTATAAGCCGCACGTTACAATACAGAGTGTGATAAAAGGTATTTATTCTATCACCGTCTGTTGAGGGTGAGGGCAGTGATCCTTAACTCAATGGCAGATATTCTGCTAATGGGTCATCCATTGAAACCAGGCAGGGCATTCTTCTTTATCTTTTCACAACCCATCCTTCCTCCAGGGAGTCATTTTCTGCTAATGGCCCATTGAGTCCCACTATGTGACTGATAAAATTATTTCATCCCATTGGAAGTTGCTCCAGTTAGGGGGAAGAGCCCAACATTTCTTACCAACATAAAAACAGAGGTTTTGGGACACTAAGGGAGCCCCTTTCTCCACTGGACTCCAGAGGGAAAGGGGACTCCTCTACATCACCTCTGGACCTCCAGAGGGAAACTGCACCTTGTACAGGACCACTGCTTCAACTGAATCACATCTGTCACTGCAAGGGGTCTGCAGCCACCATTTAATGGGACTGCTGCCAACACCCTGCCTGACGGGGTGTCAGGTTGTACTCTGACTTTGTCAGGGTTTGGAGTTTGTTTCTTTGGAGTACTGTATTTCTATTTTAATTTCCCTAGAAAAGAACTGTTATTCCTAATTCCCATGTTTTTGCCTGAAAGCCCCTTGACTTCAAAATTATAGTAATTTGGAGGGAGGGGGTTTACATTCTCCATTTCAAAGAGAAGCTCCTGCCTTTCTCAGCTGACACCTGTCCTCCAAACTAAAACAGCAACTTTTCATTCTTTGTCCATATATAAGCCACACCTGATTATAAGATGCACTTTGGGTTCGGACCAAAATTTTAGTCAAAATGATGTGGCTTATAATCGCGAAATTACTGTAATTTATTTTCAAGGTACAAGGTTAAAAGAGACCATGTTTTTCTGAAAAAGTACTGCTTTGTCCAAAAATATGTAAATGAATGGTTCAAAAGACAAATAAGAATGGAGAAAGGTAAGTATTTAAAGATTTCATAATACAGAACAGACATGGTTTGTAAGCCAGATGGTTTTTTACCAGATGCTTATAAAAGGGGCTGGGAGAAATAATCTGTAGCATGACTAAGTCAATTTGCAGATACACAGTTCTGTCTTCAGGATAGTTACCAGAATTCATAACACTAAAGTAAAGCTTCATATTTATACAAAATGAAATACTCTATTTGAAGCACATTAACAGTTCCCATTTAGAATAGAGTTAGCCAATGACAAAAATTTGCTCTCCCTGGTACTTCCAAGAGGCATTTAAACAGACCATCAGGGAGAAACAGCAATAGGCAAAAAAAGTAGTTTTCAGACAATTAAAAGTCAAAATTTCAATGAATACAAGAAGTTTCAGGAAACGGTATATTTAAAAAACATTAATGCAAAAAGGCAATGATTTCAGAGAGGCTGGTTTTCAAGGAAAATAATCCTAGAGAGAATTCAGTTCCTCTACAAAATGTAGAAACTCCTTTTTACCTTTATACCTTTTTCATTACCCGTTGTCAAGAAAATACCCACTTTTCCCATGGATATTAATGAGAAGAAAGAGATGTAAGTACCATTGACTCACTGATGGCAGACTTGGCCACCAGAACACTTAGAGAAGAACAGAGAATGGAAAAGAATTTGAATTTCTTCTTCTAGGAAGATTACCAGGAGATACTTTAAAAGGAGCACAGGATCAACAATGATAGGGGAGGAAAGCAGGCCCGGAAAATGGTTGAGAGGTTTAAGGATAAATGATGCAAGCTTTCTGCCATATATACAGCATACATAACATAGCATAACAGTGCTACAAAGCTTAAAGAAGCAAGAAGTTACTTTCAAAAAACAAAAGCCTATTACAGAATCCATGACAACAGTACTGAACTCACAATTGAATACAAACCTTTGAACTGCAAAACAACATATTTCCTTGATGTTACACTGACATAGAATTTATAGGCCAAATTACATTGTTCAGCATTCAATTATTATCATTTCATTTACACTGAAGTACTTTTGCAAAGGAATTATTCTTTTAGTATTTTGTTATTTATGTAATCAGAGCACTAAGAAATCCTAATAAAGGAGCAGAATTTGTGTTACTGGAGAAGCACATTAGAGACAGTTGTGGTCTCCAACAGTTTGGAAGCTACAAGTCAAAGAAAATAAAACAAATGAAAATGAAATAAAATTAACTTATTTATGTATTTCAACACAGAGAATACAAGAGACCAATGAAGACCATGAACTAACATTATCTACAGTTGCTTTGCCACATTTTTTGTCTAACAACTGTCAAGATTTTAGAACCCAGACAGGAAAATGCACTCAAAAGGGATTTGGAAAAAACAGTTTTTGCAGTGCTTTGTGATAGGAAATCACTGTTTCAATAGCAAAAAATTATTAAAATTAATCCAGAGAAAATTAAGATTTAAATGAATGGATAACAAAGAAGATGCATAATAATGAAGACCAAGAAGTTGGTAAAATGAAATTGCTTATGCACAAAGAGGGAAAAGAAGAATATCTTCTGTAACTTTTGTTTACTATTCATAATTGCAGAAGTAAATTATATGTAATCTGTCACATATATTGATGGACTAGGGCTAGAAAACAAACAGAAGACAGAAGTGGTAAGTAAAACACTGTCATTTTTGCAAGTTTTCAAAGCAGCCATTGCCTTAACATTCACTAACTGTAGAGAATCTTTATTTTATCCCCGAAGCCCTAATTATTGTGAACCAACACTGTCATCTACATTTTTTTGCAAGACTGCATCCTCTCCCTTTTCAGAAAACTTAATTAAATCTTTAATAAGCTAGTATAAATGTAAAGGATGTGGAAAACAAAATATCACCTTATGCATACTTATTAAATTTCTGCAAACCCTAAAGCATTTCTCCCCCAAATTAATGGTATGGAAAAAATTGATTTCAGTTTACCTACCAATTTCTTTTCTTGCAATAATTCCATCTGTTAGTTCTCATGGCAGGGACCTTGGTACTAAAGAGCATCTGAATATAGTCTACAGAACTTGGTATCAATCCCACAGCTGATCATTTCCTCAGGTAATTGATTAAAATGCTGTTTTAATCATTGAGTGAAATTAAGCATGAAATCTACCCACCCTCAGCAACTGGACAGCCTTATTTTCATATTCTTGCACAAACTGTAGCGTATAATGCAGCTTAAGATCATCAAGGCAGTTACCAACAACATTCTAGTCGTGTTGCCACCGTATAAATATGAACTCTGGTGTTGAAACTGGTGATAGTGTAAGTGCAATTTCTGGAAATACTTATTTCAGTACAGTTACTTCAGGTAACTCAATAGACCTCTTTTACAAGCAAAAATCATAAGATAGGTGTGATAGATCACTCAACTGAATACTAATAGCTGCATGCACGAAAATAATGTTATCCTAAGAACAAATATTACTTTCAAATAATATTATCACATTTAAGTCATCCAGGGGACCCAGGAGGACAAAACAATGTTCAAATGTTCCAAAGAACTGAAAAACTGCACTAGCATTATTCATCTGGTCTAACTTTGAGATTTACAAATGGTATTTATAATGTCAGCACCAAACTTCAGTGTTGAGCACTCTGATAAAACATTTGGCTAATATTCTAAGAAACTGTATCCAACCACCTTTCAAATACCCAAAGCCCAATAATTAACAAGATAGTGGATCTAGCCTATCATTCTGCAGTGCATGTTTTGTTCTTCAATCAGCAGTGATATAAGAAATGGTTATCATTACCTATCAGTGGTCTATCCCATGCCAGTATGATAAGTATGAGCAATAAAATAATTACCTCCTCATTTCTTTATTCAAAAATTGCCCTCTCCTCATCAGCTTAGATTCATTTTCAAATGGTTGCCATTCTTCCCTTATCCCCTCCTCATCACAGTATTCCAGGATGGTCTTATAGAAGTGACCTTCACACTTTGTTCCCAAGAACACAGAGAAATCAGGTGGGTGAGTACAACATAGAGAAATACGGCACCATTAGTTTTTAATCACAGGAAATAACCCATGTCATGCATAAACCTACTTGTCTCTCTCCAAATGACTGATGGAAGATGACCAATATATTAGATTGAAAAAAGACTTCTAGAATCATCTCATTGAAAACAGTCATGTGAAATGAGCATCTCTTATTAGTTACTTCAAGATCTAATGACTACTCACTGCAGCACCACTCCTTTTACAAGATGTAACGTAGTTTAAATTAAAATTATTTTAAAAATCATACATTCTTGATAGCCATTGTTTCTACAATTTTAAACATTGTAGAGGCATCCCATTCAATGTTCGCCTCAAATTCTGGTTAAATTCAGGAGTTCCAGCAAGCTGCTAAGGTCATTGTCCAGTAGAGTTTTTAAAGTCTACAAGGATGGAGATCCTGCAACTTCTATAGGCATTCTTTTCATTATTAATTACCATAATTTCACATGTATAAGGCGCACCTTTTTGATTAAAATTTTGGTCCTAACCTGGAAGTGCGCCTTATACTCCAGAGTGCCTCATATAAGGACAAAGTTCGGAAATTTGCCAACCCAGAAGTGCGAGCCCACCCAGCCCCGAGCCCAGCCAGTAAACCCCGTGATCGCATGATTCCATTACTAATTTGTTACCTGGCTGTGCGCGGATCCTCGCTGCAAAAAAAAGTGCGCCTTATATGCTGGTGTGCCCTATATATGGACAAAGTTTGGAAATTTGCTGACACCTGGAAGCGCACCTTATACTCCGGTACGCCTTATAGTCATGAAATTACTGTACTTTTTTCCCTTATTTTCCACTGAAAATATCTTCCTGCACCTTCAGGCTCTGTCATTTCACTATGCAAAGTACTAGATTGTGAATAGCAATCAATTTCTTGCATCTCTTGGAAAAAAACCTTAACAAAAAATGGAGAGCTCTGATCTTTCACCAATTCAGAAACTGCATGATTTAGAGTGACAGTTATCCACAGAAGGGAAGAATCCCTGCTCAAAGCATGTACAATATAAAACTTATATGATCCAAAAAACTTAACAAGTCTGATATGCTGTATCAGCTAATTGTATGTGTAGAAGAACCAAATATGTTTATCATAATAGTAACACCCAAGTCCAGCCCAGCAAGTTTGAATCTCTTCTAACTCAAACAGGTAATGTCCAATTTAAAGGCCAAACAATCACAGAATTACTCCAAGGTCAATGTTACTTAATTACTCTCAGTCCCAGAAACCTAAAACTGCATTCACAGTCTAAGACCATCATCAATAAAAGGTCCAGATATCAACCCAATTATCATTAAAGAAGTATGTGCTTCAGTAAGAAAATGGGCTCTTAAGCATCAGCAGAGCAGAGGCCAATATTTGGTAGAGTCTTAGTGCAGTATACAATGAGAAAACAAGAACATTACTCTTAAGAATGCTGACCCACTGTGAAGAACATGCTTCATACTATACCGGTTAAATGTAAACAAGCCCCCCCAACAGAGACAGTAAAATCATCATTGCAACCCAATTTGTGCGTGGCAAAATATAGGTCTGATTGCATAATAAGTTTGAATATAACTGATTTGGCAGTTTCACTTCATTCACTATTCATGGTTAAGAGGTAGAAAAAAAAATCTACTTCAAGTCAGAAGCAGCTCTTGTAAAAGAACAAATCAAGGAAGGTAGCTGTAAAGTCTTCTGAATAGTAACTCTACTTGGTAAATTCAGAAATATGTCAAATGGACAACACTACTCTACATAGTAGGAGAGATGAAAAGCACTCACTTTCTTTGACAGCAAAATACTTGGCAAAGAAGATTAATAAAATGACAAAGTATGAGCTGTAAGACTTGTCAATCCTCTCCCGGTACAGTTGTAACTATAGATGTAGATTCCTTAACAGCATCTTTCTATAAGGCATGGAAGGAGGCGTGCAAGATCTAGGACTGATGAACTGCTCACAACTGAGTATTACTCATGGAGAGATCCATTAGTGGAAAAGAGGTCAAGAAAACTGGAGCTGAAAACAGTAGAAGGTTGGAAGATTACAGGCTGGTGAGGAGCTAACACGTCCCCTCTCTGGATATCCATTTGCAGATGCTGTTAGAAAAAACCCCATTGGATTAGGTGAACTCAGACTGAATGAGTTAAGCTATTCTTACCCATCTTATCTTGAGATCCTAGATGATTTGATATCATAAAATATTCAAAGCACAAAATAGTTTTAAACCACTGCTCAGAAAGGAATTAAAAAAGTAAACAGTCTTCTGATTATTGTAATATGGCACACAGTTTCCTGTTCTGGGAAGAGATATCATCTGAACCATTTTCACACAACAAAACACAGTAACAGGACAAAAATCACTTCCATGAGGGCTCCTGTCAATAGATGGATAACAAGAGAGGCAACAATTAGAGTTTAATGAATGAGAATCATCCCTTTTATAGATTAGAGCAGAGAATGATCATGATGAGATTAGAATCCATTACTAGCCTTATGTATTTCAGGGAATTACAATACAGACTGAAGCAGGAAAAATAAAAGCATTTAAAAGAGATTGTATCTGTTTTGTATCTGTTTTGATACCATTTCACACCACGCCATCCCATTTTTCTTCTCCAAGTGTAGCAAAGTATGTAGAGTTTATAGAGCTAATTCATGCAGACTAGTTTGAATTTTCAGGGAAGAAACTCAAACTCAAAACCTACAAGTCACAATGAAGACCTCCAAGCCAAAAGCAAGCAACTTACTAAATCTCAAAGACAAAAGGAGGTCATAGAGAAAAAGAATTGTGCTGAGTCTCTGAGAACTACTATATGCCATGATTAGACAAGACAGGTCCAACAGAATAACAATCTGTGTTGAATATCTGTAAAAACTGAAAGTCCTTTAGTATCTTATGGTTAGAAAAACTAATTGCAGTATCTGAAGAATTTATCCTTGTAACTTTGCAGTGTTTGGAAACATGAGGAGAGCACATCACACTTCAGTATATGCTAACAATCAGAACAGTACCAGTAGGAATTTTCATAGAGAAAACCTGAATCACATGAAATAGCAACTGAGTATTTCCTTCTGCAGTGTGAGCTGCAAGATAACTTTCTAAAACAATGATTTATCTACCTGGAAAAAAATGACTGAATCGAGGGCAAGTTTAAAAAATTAAAAGCCAAAAAATAAATAATAAAAAAAGGAGTTTCTTAAATTTCTGTCTTTACTTGTAAGGGGTATAGACCTGGAAGGAAAGTTGACATGAGGCAAATAACTGAATTAAGAACGAATACAGCATTCATTCAACTCAGCAATGGGGAGGAACTCAAATAGTGGTGAAATAGGCTGATGGCAACTAGGAGGAAGAAGAAAATAGCATTATCTAGTTTTTCTTGAACACTGTCAACTGAGCTTATTTGGGTCCTGACAGGATATATTTGTATAAATATCAGCATGCACATGGTCTCTGATATTAGAATAAATCATACAAATCAGAAGGTAAGAGAAAAGATGACTACCACATAATGAAATCAAACCCTTGATTCCCTTCCACATTTGTCACCAGTTATCATAATGATTACAGGTGTGCTTTCCTCTCCCACTCCAAAGATATTCAGAGGGTTTTACAGGAAAGAACAAAAGAAAAATTTCTAAACAATACAGATCTTTTCAGAAAGATCAAAATCTTACTCAACCTACTTTTGCATTTCATTCATCTCTCTCCTTAGAGGAGAGTAAAACATGACAATCTATCTTAGAACAACAACTATAAAACAGATTGTGGGAATAGTTTTAAAATCCATCTGTACATACAAGAAGAGTAGAATATCAAAAAGAAGGAAAAAATTTAAAATACGAAAATTCTTGAGAAGAATGTTGCAAATTTTGCAGAAAAGATGAAACTAAAGGCTATAAGGAAAAATATCTAGATAATCACAGAAGTGTGACACTATGTAAGAAATATGATGAAAAAACATACAAAGGAAAATTACCATATGAAGAAAAAGTAGAATCATGGGGACTTACAACATGAATAAATAGATTGGAAGAAAAATAATGCAGTATTACACTGAAGGCAATAGACATACACAGGAAGTGAATGTAGGCAGTCTGAAATTTGACTTTGAACTGACTAGAGAACAATTTTTGGCAGAAAACACATTCATAACTTTCCCCAGGGCAACCACAAATGTTCCAGGATGAAGTCTGCTCTCTGAGTTGAGCAGGCTTTAAGTTTGCATCAATATATGTGAATACTCTATTTCTAGAGAAAACAGAAAAAGCTAAGATAATAACAAAAATTTAAAAAAAAATAGGAACTAAATTATAAGAATCAATCCACACACAAACAAAAAAACCCCACCATCTGGGATACAGGAAAGAAATAAGAAGACTTTTAGGTTAAACAGAATATGAGTGTAGTCACAGGAAGAAGAAAAGTAACTTTTCCTGTACCAACTTGAGTTTGCAGCTGGTGAATCTGCATTTAGTAAAAACCCAGAGGGTCTGGGAAACAAGTTATACTTTGAAAAACAAAAGAATAAGGTGGAAAGGCAATGAAAAACTGTATGAAGATGACTACAAATGTCAAAAATCCGCAGAATCCCTATCAGAGGAAGGATACGAGACTATAAAAGACAGACCTACTATTATGCTTCTTCTTTACGAGTATTACATCTAGAGTTGCATAAAATTAGAAAAATATGCACCCTTGCATCCACACTTTTGCAAGACCATATGATGCTGGCATTGTCAAAGTTTCAAAAGACATCAGGGAAACTGGGTTTTTTTGACCATGTGCAACCATAAATATTTGATGGATTTCTATTACACATTCAGTTTGTTCTGCTTTCAGAAAATATCCTAACATACAGAACTGAATTTCATCAATCCTTTTAAGTCTAAAAGACTTTTGCAGATGGACAAAACCTATCATGAGCACTTACAGCAATTTTTTTCCAAAATTAAACTTACTAAATTTGACACATTATTTGCTATTAAGAAAAACACAGAGCACATCAAGACTTTTTCCACGAAGAATTAAAAAGAATTTATGTTGCCATACCTCAAAATAACAACAAAGAAAAGAGAGAGAAAAAAACAATGTATACCCCTTTCTTTGCTATGAAATGGAAAAAGCAAGAAAAAAGGGAAGTACCAACCTTTACAGCTTATAAAATGGACACGTAACCAAAGAAATTACACAGGAAACCAGTTACATATCTAACAACTGAATTCAAATTCCTGAACTCTGTAGATGACTTCAGCATTAGGAGCAGTCCTATCAATGTCTCTCTCTCTCAAGCTGATAAGGTAAGACAGTAAATTTCTTCTACAAGGATTTCCCAAAGTACTACCTTGTTTCATTGCTTCACATGAAATTAACGAAAGCCCACTTTGGTTTCAAGGTCAGCTCTTCCAGGATGAAGAAATTATTTGAATTTTTTTTTCTCCAAATATCAATTTGCCTCTCTACAGAGAGGTGCAATTTTAGGATATTAACAGTAATTATCAAGGACAATCAAAAATATATACAGTACTTTACATGGTTAACAGGAGCAACATGATTCAGTCAATTTAATGGACAACCTCCTATCACTCCAGAAAGTGAAGGGTCCAAAGCAAAGCATAACTAATAAAAAAAGCTAACAAACTAATAAAAATCTTACTTCTTATTAAGGAAAAGTCACATTTTGTCTTCTTGCCAGAAGTGACAAATTGTAACACAGAAATCTTCTTATGACACAACTATTTAATCACTAAAATTTGGATGCAAGCTCAAACTGTTGATTTTTCCTTCTTTCCTTTAAGGATATGCGAAACCATCCTTTTCCTTTTTCTTATGATAAAACATTTCAGTAAAGAGATTCTGCAAGCAATTTTTAAAAGTTAGAAAAATAGGCAGTAGAGAAAATTTTGAAGGCATCACAATTAATTGAGTGTAAGTTTTACTTTTAAAAATTAGGTACAGTAATTTCACGATTGTAAGCCACACAATTTTGACTAAAGTTTTGGTCCGAACCGGAAGTGCAGTTTGTAATCCGGAGTGGTCAATATACGAAAACAAGTTCTGAAATTTGTGAACCCGGAAGTGCAAGCTGGCAGCAGCCCCAAGACGAGCCAAGCCCACCCGGTCCCAGCGGGGCAGCGCCGGGCTGGGGGAAGTGAACGTGACGGGGGCCGGGTGGACAGCGCCGGGTCGGGAGGAGCGAATGCGGCGGTGGTGGGACCGGCACTGTCGGGCCAGGGCCAGCTTGCCCAGCAGGGGCAGGGCAGGCAGCACTAGGCCCCGGGTTGGGGGGAGCGAACGCGGCGAGGGCCAGGCAGGCAGCCCTGGGCTGGGGCAAGCGAACGTGGCAGGGACTGGGCGGGCAGCCCCAGGTCAGGGGAAGTGAAGGAGGCAGTGGTGGGACCGGCAGTGCCGAGCTGGCTCACTCTGCCCCGTCACCAGCCCTGAGTAGGCCAAGTCTGCCCGGCCCCGAGCCGAGCCAGTAAACCCCACAATCCCACGATTCCGTTACCAATTGGTAACTTTGTGAAAGTTGCACAGGGATCCTCGCTGTGAACAAAAGTGCAGTTTGCAATCTGGTGCGGCTTATATATGGACAAAGAACAAAATGTTGCCGACACCTGGACGTGTGGCTTATAATCAGGTGCGGCTTGTAATCATGAAATTAATGTAATTTGCATATTACAGCCATTACACCTATTTTAATGTATGTTTCAGAGTACTACGCCTCCTAATACTTTCTTCAAACTTTTCATCACGACTCATGGTCATTGTGAGAGAAATCTTCATCTAATCCCACATTATTTCACTGTCATTTGATTGCTAATGATTATTCATAAATTCTTTGCCACCTCTGACGTTCACTCTCCATAGTTTTACTTTATTGTGCCATCCACACATTGGTCACTTTATTGTCAGAGTTTCCTAGCAAATTCCATTTCTCAGGAGGCAAAACCACACACATAAACATGATAGAAAGACTAAGTTTAGCATTTTATCTCGTGCCTAGTACCTCAGCGTTTTCAAACAACAAAACCTTTTACCTCTGTCAGCCATCCACACGAGATTTTGACATACCTGCCCATACTTTAAGAAACAGAAGTACCACAGTTTCCTGAGCAAGAATTCCTTTAATCAGAATACCACCTCCCCAGTAAGCTCATTAAAAGAGAAAGGACATAGCATGCTGCTAAGTTAATGAATGGATTCAGTGGTTCAACAGGAGGTAGACAATCTCCAATGGCAGATAAAGCACTTAATCCTTTTAATATAAAATAATTACTTCGGACTTTTAGATGTGTTTCTGAGTAGTTTGAGGAAAAAACTATTCAAAGATACCAGTACATAATTTTTATCTAAATAAAAAAAAATGTGATTAGTAAGACTAAAGCAGAAGTTCATTGTGGAATATTAAATCATGACAGTACAAGCAGTCTGGAAGCTTTAATGCAAAACCTAATGGTTTAAATATGTTAAGAAAGTGCTATTTAAACACCAATACTCAGCATTATTTTCTACGCTGAAAATTAAAAATTCAGGTACCTTATAGTGAATAACTCAAACAACTCACATTGAGGAAACTGGAGGTGGAATTAATGTTTATGTTAGAAAAATTAAAATATGATGTGCTTACCAAAAGTACACTTCACACTCATAGTATCATGAAGTCTAAATTTTTACCTTCTGAAATAGGCTTCCAAAATCCACAAGAAATCAAATTTCTAAATCTATGCATTTTTCATTCTTAGAAAAAGCGACTACAGTTCTAATAATGGAAACCAGCTAAAAGCGTCTCTCTAGGCTATTTAAAGGATATTTTTAAAATTTTTTGTAGAGTCAAGATTCAATGTAAAGACTTGAGGAAAAACATGTTTCCTCCAGAACATTTTTACTATCAAAACAGCTCATTAGATCCAGGAAAAGTTCCATTTTCACTTGGGAGAAGTACAAACATTAAATTACTTTTGAAAACAAAGTGGCTGTATCAGCTAATGAACTCGTAATTTTCTCCCTCACAGACAAGCAAGCATGAGTTCTGCATGACAGCACAATTCAATCATTGCTCAAAAAAACTGGTGATGCTGTAACTGAACAGCTTCAGCTAGATTTTTCAATCACTCAAGATATATGCCAACAGACGAATACACTAACACAACTGTAACTATCACTTTAACATGGCAGGACATAAACAATGCAACGAAAGGTTAAAGTTCTATTTTCTATGATTCTACATGTCATCTGAATGTGCAATATATACTTAAATTTACAACCCAACATTACTCACTTGAGGCTCTTGTAAACTGAACACACCTAAGGCATCACCCTATCTATCCTGACTTTATGAAGGGGATTGTCGTTAGGATACTGCTAGGAACCAAGAAAGCAGCCTTGTTCTCAAGCTGCTCAAGGACAAGAAATGATAACGATGATTAAGCACCTGCTGGATGCGTGAGAGACATGATGTTTTTATGGAAGCATGTTTTGCAAGAGGTGGTGCCTTCCGCACACCAATCAGGTTGTTTGTGGGCTTGCTCCATGAACTACTGCATAAAAAGTGTAGTGCTTCTTTAAATAAAGGGCTTTTTACTTCTCCATTACACGAAGCAACTTATTGTTGCATTCCTCATATCACTCGCATAGCCCCACAATGCAATGGGGGATTAGGAGGGAAATACTCAGTTCTTACGCAGGTGGGACCATCTTCATCAGTACTGATACTGATGGTCCTACAGGTGGCTAAAGCTCCAATACTAACATAACAGAATTCTAGACTGCGGTGACTTTAGGCTTCATTGCTTTCTGGTGTAGTTCACTTACTAATATGTTTTCTACAGTATAAAATATTTTGCACTAAAATTAATCAGCTTTAGTGCCTCTCTTCTCATTTATAATTTCATTAAAATGAAGTGAAATAATGTGGTATTCTAACACCTATAGATGAAATAATTTTAATCTTGTGCTATAGCCTCTTTTGCTTGGTATCTGTAGAAGTAATGAGGTACTTAGATTAATCCACACAGAGAAGTTAATCGAGGAATTTGGATCTACAGCAAACGAATAGAAACCAGAGTGGGTAATTTTGAAGCTGAACAAGCTTCTCCTGTCTGCCATCAGGTACTTACAAAACATACACAGATTTTGTGTGATCTCTCCTTGTTTGGATATTACATTCTTGTAATATCCAAATGGCCTGGAATACTGAAAGAAAAATGCAGATCTGAGAACCTTTATGTTCCCACCATGACCTCTATTACCCTCAAATATTCCAGGGTTGGCTCTCTGAGAGCTGGGCGTAGTGCACTCTATACTTACTTCCTTCAGCCACCTCTGCTGTCACAGAAAGTTACAACTGAGAAGGTGACAGCTGCTTAAACAGAGAAAGCAAGTGTACAGAGATTATCCTGAGAACCCCTCACTACTTTAAAGTAACCTTCATTTCTTTCACTGCCCTCCCAACTGGTTTGGCAGGCAGTACTCATGTCCAGATGGTGGACAAGTAAACCTATTTGAACAGATTGTATTACAATGTTTTACACTGAACAGTTATTGGATTAAATGTATAAATAGCTGTGGGAACCCAGGACTTTCTCTTTGAAATGATCATCATTCAGCTAGAAAATTATCTTCCCTCTTGTCACTCCTTCGTGGCCTGGTGAATTCTGCAACATTCTCCAAATCCCTGTGTCAGTGTAAGAGGACAGTTCAGAGCGCAAACAATGCTCTAGAGGTGGAAAACAACTGACATACTTCAGAGCAGGAACTTTTTGAATTAATACAATAATGAAGATCATCTTAAGAGGATCCAAGCACCCAAAGGAACAGACAGACAAGTGTTCAGGTACTTTATGTGAAGCAGCATAAAATTTCCCAGAAATCAAATCAATATCAACTGCTCCCACTCTATCAGTTTCCCAGACATGCTTTAACCATAATTCTACTGTAGAAAAGGCTGAGATGTCACATTTAATCGAAAATTTAACTCCTATTGTGAATGTTACAAGTTCATAGCATACAATGACTTAAGGAAGCTTAGCTTCTGTGCACAGGATGGGCTAACATACAAGATGTCAAATCAGATGAGGACCGTACTTCTTTATGTACTAAAGTAGAACTTCAGGTAACTCTTACCTTTAAATAAATTGCATTATGTTAGCAACCTCACGAACCAATATGCAGTTACATGAGAGCATTTTAGTTTAAAGTTTTACTCTGAAAACTACATTCTCCATGAAATCTGGTTAAAGCACTTTGATCATTTATAGCACCTAGAGTTACAGGACAAAATCCCACAGATATCAACACCAAGACAAACGTTATTTCATCCAGACCAGGGAAAACCAATTTGTGTACATATACATGTGTGTATATACAGGCACATAGCCTCACATCTCCATTGACTGATTTATTCAGCTTACAGGCAACAAAAAAAATGAAAAAGCTTACTATGCATTTGAAATGGAAAATAAGCAGTAATCCCCCGATAGACTACAGGGAGAAGATAAATTTTTAGATCCCTTGCAAAGTTGCAAAGTAGAGCTTAAAAAGTAACTAGGAAATGTAAAAAAGAATGTAAAAGTAGACAGTAGATCATAAATGTAGTTGGAACCAGTGGATAAACAGATAACGAGGAACCCAAGTGGTTTTGTGGCAGTTATGTATCAAGAAGAAACAATACATGCCCTAAGAGAAGTTCAAGGAAAGGTCACCTAAAATTTTGGAGGCTCTCAGTGCATACAACCAGCTTCAGATGATCCTCTAACACCATAAAATGACTTCCAGTAAGGGGTAGAGACACGTAAATTCATTCTAGGAAAAGTGATGTTTATGTATTAGCTTGGAAATATGTTGTAGTCACTATGTATGGTCATGATGGAATAAATACCCCGTTGTGAAATTTCATTATACACATTCAATAAGAGAAAAAATCTTATGAATGTGGGTAACAGTCTAATAAAGAATGCCTGTTTTCCAATATTTCAAATTGTACTAGAAAGATTATTCTCTGGCTGATTTCAGTATCACCCCAAAACCAAAAAAGCATAAAGGAAATAAAAAACAATTATAATATCTAAGTCTATCCAGCAGATATCTATCTTTATATTTTCTTCTAAACAAATTGCCACTAAATAAGCTAGTGCACTGCTATCAATAAATAAGAGAAGTAAAAAGAACAAAATATTTTAAGTAACAATCTGAACCACTGAAGCAAACAAAGCAACCACAATTACCAAGGAAAGTTTAAGCAGTATTAACCAAAACTACCTCACCTACTTTATAGTCAAAATAATCATATTCCTCGGTACAGCGCAGAAAAAACACTACAATATAACAATTCATGATACTAAACAGACACATGCAGGACAACAAAGTTCTGAGTTAAAGGTCTTTAACTTTAGATTCAGAATGCACCCCAGCCACTGACAAGATCTGAGAAACAAAATGTATGAAAAAGCCTGAATGTGTATGTATGACCAGAAAATAGGAAAATATAAAGAGAGTAATTTCATGAATACAAGCCGCACCATTTTCACCAAAATTTTGGTGGAAACCCGGAAGTGCGGCTAGTACTCCGGGGCAGTTGATTTATTAACAATATTCTAAAAGCTGCCAACATGGAAGTGAGAGCCCGCAGTAGCCCCAAGCCAAGTTGGAGCCCGGTCAGCCCCAGTAGAGGTGGGAAAGCCTGGTAGAGGCAGGGCCAGCGGTGTGGGGGGCGGGTGGCAGAGCCCGGGCCAGCAGCGCGGGGCGGGGGGAAGTGGCAGCGCCCGAGCCAGCAGTGCGGGGAAGCCCGGCAGAACTGGGGCTAGCAGTGCAGGGGAGCCCAGCAGAACCGTGGCTAGCAGCGCAGGGGAGCCCAGCAGAACCGTGGCTAGTAGTGTGGAGGAGCCCGGCTGCGCAGGGGAGCATGGCAGAAGCGGGAAGCCCGGCAGGCGGGGCTGCCTGGTGGCGCGGGGAAGCCCAGCAGAACCGAGGCTAGCAGTGCAGGGGAGCCCAGCAGAACCGGGGTCAGCAGCATGGGGGAGCCCAGCAGAACCGGGGCCAGCAGCGGCGCAGGGGCCTGCAGTGCCGGCCAGGGCAAGCAAACGCGGCGGCGGCAGTGCAGGTGGCGGCGGGTGCGAGCAAGCCTGGCAGCGGCAGCACCACCCGGTCGGCCCAGAGAGGCCCCGCCGAGCCGTGGCGCCGAGCTGGGCCACCTGGCCCTGTTGGCAACCATGAGCGGGCCGAGCCTGCCTGGCCCCGCCCCGAGCCAGTAAACCCCGCTATGCCGCGATTCTGTTACTAATTGGCAAATTTGTGAAAGTTGCACACGGATCCTCGCTACGAATGAAAGTGCGGCTAATATTCGGGTGTGGTTTTTTTATTGACAAAGACATCAACGTTGTCGATGCACCGGAAGTGCGGCTTATACTCCGTGCGGCTTGTATTCGTGAATTTACTGTAATTACCTGAACAACTGTCAATTATTTTTCATTGAAAACAGGTTTAGTATCAAAAGACTTCACAAAAAAATCAAGTTGACAAAAATGTTTAGTATAAATTATAAAAAAAAGCCCCAGAAATGAATCTTAAACTAAAAATTGGAATTTTACAGTATTACCTAACCTTTTTCTTGACAAGTTTAAAAAATCTACATTTAAATCTACATTGAAAAGATATTTACATGGCTCAGATATGACTACATACACAATGAAATCTCAAAAAGCTAAACAGAAATACCCAAGATTTAGTAGACTATCATAATTGGCCCTTTTATGGAAATTGCGTAAGAAAAGTAGTTGAACAAGCTAATTTTGTAATAGCAGACAACAACAGCGATTTAAAATTATGAAAAAGCCAAAGTAAAAGCAGAGTAGAATATTCTATCCTTCCAGCAGCAGATGCTACAGCCTATAACCTTGAGTAGCTCTGTGAACTCAAAATATCATTCCAGAGGGACTGCATAACTGTAATTACCACTTATGTTATGAACTTGATATACAAAATGTTCTGTGCAACACGGCCAAACTCTGCTAAGCTTAATGACCAGTTCATCTGAAATTCAAAAATTAGTTGCTTTAGATTTAGCAGCAAAAATGAGAAAAATTAATGGAATGGCATAGTTATGCTAAGGACTATAACTGCTTAAGAAAGAGATTATGAACTTGGGGTATTCCAGAATGGTATTATCAGATACAATCATAAGGAATAAAATCCTAACAGCAAATCCTATTATTTTGTCAGATGCAATCCATTCAATGCATGTACGGATTTGTTTATCTACCTTAGAATATGAAGGATTTGTGATAATCACACAAAAAATATGAGAATATGAGTTTCCCTGTCTGAAGTGTAGCTTTCAGGTTCACTGTAAAATATCTTTCCATTTGGTTAATGGCAATCCCTCATTATTGAAGTTGCAAAAAAAAAAAAAAAAAGCATACATATTTCATATGTACAAAAAATGAAGAAGCTATTATTATATATTTTTATAAAACCTCATAGCATTAGATAAAAAGAAAACATTGGGGTTTTGCAATTGCAGCTCTCAGATTTATTAGAGCAAGAGAAAAAAAACTAAACCTAATACCAAGCAAAGGTCCTTTAGTTTTGATCATTATCTTAGCCAATAAAATGTGACCTTGAAACTGCTTTTAAAAATTAATAAATCTGAAGACCCAAACCAATATCCAAAAAACATGGTGATTTCCCCTTCCAATTCTACTGACTGATTTTACCAGAGCATGTAGAACTCAAGCAGATACAATCTGTATTTTCCATGTGGTTGCACAGGATGTGCTGCATAAATGGTGATAAGAACAAAACAGAACAGGGGAAAAGATCAATTATATCACTGATCTGTCTTATGACAGCAAGGATGCCAAACAGAGACATTTGGGACAGAAAAGTTTCAGGAATCCAATCACAAAATGCTATCAGGCTCCTATAAGCATGCACTTAACTTACTGTATGCAGTCACTGAAGGTTTTTTATACAGATTGGTTAAAGCCAGAACTGCTAGTCAATTTTGCCAAGTTTTCGCAAAACATTAGTTAATTAGAAATAAAGGAGAGAGGATATGGATGTTTTATGGGGTTGTAAAAAAACAGCAGAAAATAAGGAATTTTTTTCCTCTATGCTGTCCCCATTCTTTTTTAGGACAGAGCAGAGAAAAACATTTAAAACTTCATTTAATGAATTTTACATTTTCAGGCATGGCTTAGAACTGTTATTTCACTTCAAATCTAGAACACTTATTTTAAAGCTTTAAGTATTGTTAGAAAAAAAACTTTCCCCTACCTTAACAACAGTTAAAATGTACAATGACACAAACGCATATAAAATCTCCACTTAAAATACATCTTTAAAATGGTTTGAAAGCAGATCTACAGTCAGTCCTGACTTTCCCTCGCAGATTCAATCTTTGCCACTTCTCAATTTTTAATAAAGTTTTAAAAGAGGAGTCTGCAATTGGTATACCTGCCAAACTCTTTCATACATCTTACGTCAAAAGCGAAAACATGCAGTGCTTCACAGTCTGAAAAATCCAAAATTTTCATAATTACAAGACCAAGAAGGCTTTATATTCAAGTTTAATGTCATACAGAATTCTAGTAGACCAAGACAAGAAACTTACGTTTTAATTATCACCATGTTTTTTAAACAGTATCAGAGATTCTGAAAAGAAAGAATTTATTTCTTAAGCTATATGTGAAATTGAATATATGTCAAACACTCCCCATTCATCACAAATCTTTTCCTCTTTTCTTTTTCTCTGTTCACTCTCCCATGTTTCCTAATATATCTTTCAATTAAATACACATACAGAAAATTGATCAGAAGAAAAGAACATTACAGATCATTGAAAACACCACCAAGAGACAGAGTAAGAAACTAAGTACAGTAATTTCACAACTATAAGGCGCACCCTTTAGACTAAAATTTTGATCGAAACCTGGAAGTGTGCCTTATAATCAGGTGCGCCTTATATATGGACAGAGTTCAGGAATTTGCCAACCCAGAAGCGTAAGCCGCGAGTTGAGCCACATGCTGAGCCGAGCCGCGCAGAGCCGTGCGGAGCCATGTGCCACGCCGAACCGAGCTGCACGGAGCTGCGAGTTGCAGGCTGTGCAAAGCTGGGTTCTGTGGTGAGCTGAGTTGAGCCGAGCCGAGCCGAGCCGAGCCGCAAGCCGCACAGAGCTACGCGCCGCACCAAGCCGAGCGGTGCGCCTCAAAGAGCCGCATCAGCCATGAAAGCCATGCCAGCTGGCGCTGGGGGCGGGCGGGAGTGCCGGGGCCTGCGGCACGGGGAGGGTGCCTGGGGCTGTGTTTAAAGGCTACGCCGATCCCTGAAAAATGCTTGCAAATTGAGCACCTGGCAGTAAACCCTGTGATCACACAATTCCGTTACTGATTTGTTACTTTGTTGCATGCAAATACTCGCTGCAAAAAAAAAGGTGCGCCTTATAGTCCAGTGCGCCTTATATATGGAAAAAGTTCGGAAATTTGCCGACACCCGGAAGTGCGTATTATATTCCGGTGCGCCTTATAGTCGTAAAATTACTGTACTATTCTTTCAATTTTGGAGCAATACCAAGGACAGCAGGTTTTGCTGGCTCTAGCTCTGAATGGGTGAGAATTGCTACCTTTATGGTGAACCACTACCAGAAAATAGATGGGAAAGACATTTTAAAGTGGAAGACGCCATTCTGGCAGTAATACGGTAATAATAACTGTGAATAAACATAATAGGCTCACTATGAAAACCTAAAGGAAAACAAAAACACATGGTGCAGAAACAAGGAGATAGTCCCAATCTATCCCAGTTAATTTTAAATAAAACAGAAAAGTGTGTTCAGATTTTGAAGATTCTCTCAGAAAAATTATCATATTTAATACCTTAGGCCCTAAAAAAATAAACAATTACTTCCATTTATTTTTTTAAAAACCATCCAAACAATAATCTGTTCTTTATGGTCATGGTGACAAAAAATAAAAGGCTCAAAAATGTAGTCTTGAACACACAGGAATTTAGGTTAGATCTTTAGGGGGAAAGAAAAAGCCAGAAATTGTAGAGCCACCACCACTAAAGACTTCTGCGGCCATATCACATACGTATTTGTAAGGAATAATAAAAGTATGGCTGAGCTTTGGGATGAACTATCAATTAGACTGTCCTTCCAACTCTATCTCCCACAATTTCTCACAACTGCCATAACTTCTACACTCAGTTGAGGAAATCAGACAAAAAAAGGTAAAGAACTATTATAGATACATGAGCCTTGAAATTCTTTAAAAAGAATCAGGGCAAACTAAGACATCACAGAATCTTGCCTTACAGAAGAGTAAGATTACTACAATATTTTTATATGTCTTCTGCATCTTTTTTAGTAGGCTCAAGCTCAACAAAATACTTCCACCTGAAAAAAGCTTCTATGTTGATCTAAACAGATAATACCTTCCCTGTGTCAGATTTAGCAGTAATGACAAACTACCTACAGAAAAAGTTACTCCCATTGCATATCAGTGGTCTAACTAAGCTTCTGAGCCACCCATCTGAAAACTCAAAAATAAACATTAACCTCTATGACAAATGTTTTTAATATTGCAAACCAAATGTTCTCTTTCTATGTGTTTCAGTCACAAAAAATCTATAATAGAAAGCCAAGCAGCATATTTCAAAGTGAATTACTCTGACTCTTTTAATTTTTTAATAGTTTAACCCACCTCTAATTTGTATAAGATAGATAAAAAGCACTGAAAGGGTTGGGAACAGAAAATGCATGTATGGTAATACAATCATATTATCTCACATGCTGTGGAAAGAGTAAATTATTATTTTCTCTTATTATGCATACAGTTTCCAAGAGAATAGTCCTTCTCCAGTGTCTTGTTGCTACTTCACAATCAAGAACTTCTTTTAACTTTACTTTAAATAAAGGTACTCTTCAGAACCAGAACTAAAATCATAAAAGTAGGCTTTTCAAATTTCCTTAGCTATGGGGGAAAGCTGTGGCATTGTTGTCCATCTCACTTTCAAATTAGACATTCCAATGTTTTCTACTTATCTCCTCATTTGTGAAGGCTGTCATGAATGTCCATCATATGGACAAGGAACAGTAAGATTATAGCAAAGCAATAGGATTGTTTGTATGTTTATAAATTCATGAAGTCATTCTAAAAACAGCTTCCATGAAACTAGATGACTAATACGCTATTAATTCATATCTATTTCCAAATAGTTCTTTAAATTCTTGTAGATTTAATAAAATTTAAAACCAACCTTAGCACTTCTCAGTAGTTTGTCAGAGAAAATAGTTTCTTTAGTTATCATTAAGAATATTTTACTGTATAGGACTATGTATTTTAGCAATTTAAGAACTTGCATATTTTATAAAAACAGCTTTAATGTAGTATTTCACAATCAAAACAGAAATTTATAACAATGTTTTCCAGTTTCCCTGATTATTTCCTCCGCTAGCTTCAAGTCCTTCAGAAACATCTAATATCTTAACTCTGTCCTCTCCCTCCTGCAAAGTCATCTCCACCTCTTCCAGGCTCACACAACTGATTCAGACACCTCCAATCATTCAGACTTTGTATGTACATTGTATGTTAATATTTACAAAATAAATTTTAAAAAAAATCATTGTCTTTACCAAGAATACTTTCCTTCCTTAAGACTTAACTCCAACATCTCAAGTTCTTGAAATTTTGAAGCACTTTTCAAGTAATCAAGGGTTGTTTTTTTTAATTTGATTGGGAAAGCAGTTTCTTCTCTCTAGTCCTTTAATTCTCTTTCTGGACAACCACGTCAAAAAGACACCCACAAAGCACAGAGAAAAGAAGAAACTAAGACGTGAGTTGGTTTTATCCAATGAGATACCTTACTACATTAGCTTTTGTCTTGCACTGCTCACTTCGAAACAACTCTCTGTGTGTTCAACCATTTTTGCAACTTTCAAAAAAAAGCTATATCAATCTTACTAGTCTTTGTGTAGAAAATCTTCGGTTCACTTTACACATTTAACTTCCATCACCTTTACCTGTTACCACTGTCTTTCTGGACAATGGTGTGAACAGCAATTTTCTGATACACTCTTTCAATTCACATAATTTTCCTCACAGTTTTAAAATGTTATTTCCAAATTTTTTACTGTAAGTACAAGTTTCATTTTTCACATATGGATGTTTTTCTCATTATATATATTGGGTAAGCTACTACAACTTTTAACATAAAGATCATAGGGCAAGAAGAGTCAGCCTTTAGCTCTAACATATCTAACACAGACACATACGATATATAAAATCCTGGAAAAAAAATAGTTACACTTTATTTTAAGTTTGCATTTAAAGTGAAGCAAGCACTTAGAATATTGCATTATTTTCTGTGAAGATGAAGTCATAGATATGCTGTGTCTACATAAAACCAAGGGTTTGTCTGTATGAGCAGTCCATTGTGTTATAATCAAAATATTAAATAGGAATGAAAAATGGCAGCAAAAAAAACCCAGAAGGCTGGGATGCATTAGTTAAAATCAGTTAAAAAGAAAAAAACACTGATTAACAAATGCCTGCTTGAAGTGTAATACCAAATAGGTGGACAAACACACAAGCATTTCCTTCCTTTTATGTACCACCTCCACAGCAGGACTGGGAAAAAAGTAGTAGTACATGTCCATTTTAATTTGCCATTATTTACTTGTTAGGAAAAGGATTTCACTTAAAAAAAGACAATTTCAGCTATCTTGGTAGTACAGCTGGCACTCCACATGAAAGTGTCAACAAAAGTTGCAGCGCCAGCACATCACAGCAAGAGAGAATCAAGTGTCAAAGACTAAACACATTTTAAGAAAACCTAATAAGTTAAAGTTTTGAGAAGAAGTTAATTATAGCAGCAGAAGGGCAACACATTTACTGCTTATTCATTCCAGAAAGAGTGGAAAAGACAATGAATGCCTAGAGTGAAGGTGTTTATTTTTCACAATGACACCCATGGGATTTATTTCAATGATCAAATTACATACTTATCTCAGTAAGAGCTCAGTCAGATCATTATTTAGATAGTTAAATAATAATTTTACATATTAACTTTGGCCTTGTAAAATCATAGAATACTGTGAGTTGGAAAGGACATCATGATTTGGAAGGGACATTGAGTCCAACTCCCAACTCCACACAGGGCAATCTGAAAGTCAAACCATATATACAAAAATGTTGTCCATACATCTCCTCAACACCTACAGTTTGGGGCAATGACCACTTCCCTGCGTAGCTTGAGAGTGCCCAAGCACTCTCTCAATTAGAATCTATTTCCTAATATCACATCTGAACTCCCCCTGAAGTAGATTTAAGCCATTCCTTCCACTCTTGTCACCGGACACCGGTGGGAAGATATCCCTGTTGTTTTCCATCTTTGGCCTATAAACCTTAATAACCTACACAGTCCTTTAAAGAAAAACAAAACAAGCAAAAACCAAAAATTTTGACTGTCCTTCTCCTTGTCTGCCCTACTAGTTCAGAGAAAGAATCAGCTACAAAAATTGTTCTTTTCTTCTCCTCCACCACCACAAAACACAAGCCCTCCCCAAAACACTAACAATGTTAAAAAAGCAAAAACAAAAAAAACCCAAACCAAACCAAACCAAAACAACAAAAAGGACAAAACTCTACAGTTTGGTTAAAAGCTAACTCCTGCCATAAACAAAGTTATAGTGAAACTGTAAAGAGACACTACTGGGTAGCCTAGCAGTTGGTATGTAAAAGCCTGGCCGGAAATCTAGGGCAACCTAGGAAGAGAAGTGGAGTCAGATGTAGTAGCATTGAAATCTGTGTGAAAAAAACGTTTTACTGTCTTGGTAAAATTTAAAAGGTTTAATAAAAAGACAATAGGAGATACACATTAAGCAAAGGGTTAAAATGGTTGGGTGCTTGGCAAACTGCTAAGAGTACACGGTTGCTTTGGGAATGCTTTTTAAAATGCTCAACTTGCTGTATATTTACAGTTTTTTATGCATAGTTTAACTAGTTAAACTTTTTTTGAGAACTATTTAGCATGGCTACTTTTTGGGTTTGCTTTTTTAGAGCATGTATGTTTTTTGGTTTGTGGTTTTAATTTTTTTTTAATCATCTTTTAATTTGGGTGGTGGTCACGGCCTTTTGTAGCTGGTCAGTGTTGATAATTGTTCGTGTTAGTTGCAGGGTTTTTATTACATGTTTATGGGATGTTATTTTAATTAAGCGGGTAATTTATTATTTTTAAAAACATACGTTTAACTTTTGCTATTAGAAAAAAATTAGATTTATACAGAAAAGCTATTTTAACATTATACATATAGCATTTATTTCAACAGTTGCAAAAAGCCAAGATCTGAAAAAGGCAAGTATGTACACTGCACATTTTTGTACATTTCCCTATTTAAATACAGAAGTTGGTGAAGATAAGCTGTTGATATGAATCTGATTTAAAACTGCTCCTTCCTCCAGGTCTCTCCTACCCAGAGGACACCTCGAAGAGAGTACCACTACCTACACCTGCACTCACACACACACCTGCTGCCATCGCTTTGATGCTAGTTATTAACTCTGGGCATTTCGTTCCGTTGGCCCCACAAACACGGGGTTTAACTGCGATCTCCCGCGGGTGGCTCGCCCCGTTGGTGCGCCAGGCCCCCTTGGCCCGGCGCAGACGGCAGCCCAGCCCAGCCCAGCCCAGCCCGGCTCAGCCTGGCGCAGGAGGGCGGCCCGTGCCGCTCTCTGCTCGGAACCGCGCATTGCGAGGCCCACGGCAGCGCACGGCCCGGGCCTGGGCAGGGACAGCGCGCTGGGACCGCCATCCCGGCGCTGCGCCCCTGCGCTCCCGCTGCCCTGGAGACGCCGCCGCCGCCGGCCATCACCTCCCGAGCAGGGCAGCGGCTGCCCGGCGCCTCCCGCCCCACCGGCGCCCCGCTCGGGGCTGGGGAGGGAGAGGGGCTGGCGGAGGGCGGGGGAGGCCGGGCGGGGGGCGCTGGGCGGACGGGGACACGGGGACTCCGGAGAGGGAGGCAGCGCGACAGGGCACCCCCGGCCGGGCGCGATGGCGAAAGAAGCGAACGTCTCTACCTCCTTCTTTTTCTGTCCTCCCCCGAGCTGTCCGCAGAGGAGGAGCAGGAGCAGGAGCAGCAGGGGGAGGCAGCCCCCGGCCGGCAGGTGCGGCAGCCGCCGCGCTGCCCCGACACCCAGCGCCATGTTCCGCCCCCGGCGGCGGCACCTGCCGCACCGCCACGCTGAGCCGGCCCGCGCCCGGCCAATCGCAGCGCCCCGCGGCGCGGCGCCGCCTGGGAAATGTAGTTCTGCGGGTGCTGCGGGGAGGGTCGCGCTCGGCTCTGCACGCGTGCCGCGGGCGGAGATGGCGCTTGGCTCGGCTCGGTTCGGCTCGGCTCGGCTCGGCTCGGCTCGGCTCGGCTCGGCTCGGCCCGGCCCGGCTCGGTTCGGCTCGACTCGGCTCGGCCCGGCCCGGCCCGGCGGGTTCTGCCCGCCCGGGCTCATAGCTTCATTGCTGCTCCCAGCTCCTGGCTGCCTGCAGCGCACAATGCACTCCTGAATCGGGACTGTGAAACGAGACAAAACAAGACACCAAAACACCCCACCAAAAACCGACCCAGACTATAAAGGTTTCTTTCCTGCACGTTTATGCGCACTGATCTCATTATGCACATACAAAGCCATCTTTGCAGAAAATATTAATGCAATATGCTGATACAATTATTTCGTATGTAGTTCCCAGAACATTAACTGTGCAGCTCTAAATTGATAGTCTGATTCGTTATACAGTCCTCAAATCGGTGATTGTGTATTTCTTGAAAGTGCACACTGCAGTGTGCAGGATAGGTGATGTTAAATTAATGAGCACATACTTCTCTTTTTTTTTTTTCCCTAGAATTCCAAGTACCCTCTTTATGCTTCATCAGTTACTTACACACAGCTGTGCTGAAGACTCAAGAAAGCAGAACTATTCATTTCTTTAGAGATCTTGCTGTATCACTGGAAAGTTTTATGCATTTTTTGTTAAAACACCACAATGAAATAGAAAGCTGAGGCCCCAAGAACATTTTTTAAAGTATCACCTTTTTTTGGGCAGAGAATTTCCAGGTGGTATTATCAAAATATCAGATTGTACTGTGATGACACAGCTGAAATCTGAGCACCGAGCAGTTAAACCATTAAATAGGTAATTTTTTTCTCTTCACTTATATTTGCAAAGTGTCTTTCAGAAGTTACATCTCTAGGAATAGTAGAATGTATTCAAATAATCTACAAAACACTTAATAAGTTCAAGAGAGTTCAGACCATTTGTTGTCCACATCCATCAGATTCTGACTATTGTTGGGCAATAGTAACAACCGTAAAATGGTCTGCAACCATGACATTGGATTACAGAGATTTCTAAGACCTCTGCTCTAAAGAGACAGGATATATGTAATGATCACAGCTGTGTGTTTTGAAAACACTTTTTTTCCTTGTCTTTGTTTAGGCAGGAGATAAAAATTCAATGGAAACTTTGCACTGGAACAAGAGAGGCAAATGTTAATTAGTGTGCTAAAAAGTAACATTTCATTAGAAAATCTCATGCCGCTCTTGCTAAATCGAGAAGGTGATTTCACTGGAACTTTGTTTGAAAAACTCTTGGTATCCTCCTGAGCCTAATAAACTGTGGGCCTTTCTCATTGTCACTGTATGAAAAGAGCATTAAAACTGCTGAGAACATGAAAATGGCTGGGAGCTCTTAATTCTTTGAAAAGACTACAAAACTCATTTGACACAACTCTAACTGCCAAATTTCTTTTTATTATTTTTTTTTAACCAATAATCTCAATTTTCAGTCACCTGAAGTCCCTACCTTAAGCAGGAAACAGCAACATGGACAGTTTTGTTTTATTTCTTTTCTGTTCAGAGTTTCATATAGACCAGAACTTTCATAGCCTGGCTGTTTTTGTCTAGCTCACTGGATAGAGAAGTCTTCACCCAACTGATGTAGTAACCAGGATGTACTTGCATACAAAAAGTGACCCAGGGAACCTGTAACTGCAAAGTGTTTTCCCACATATATAATACTCTGAGAATTTATGCCAATAGAATGTACCTCAGAGGTTGTGTGTGCAGCCACAGCTGCTGCACCATGGTGTGTATGAACGTGTACCTGGTAAGGAAGGCCTGAAGTGAAAGGAAGATACTCTATTCTTACCTCAAGGGATGACAGAGTAAGGAGTATAAGCTTGGAAAGAAATACAGTGCTAGAGAAGGGGAGATTAATGTGAAGGACTGCATGAAACCTGACTGTTTTACATTTGCTATGTTATTGGTCTTGAGCTCTGTTAACAGAGGAATGAGGGGAATGGGCATTCTTACCTTAGAAAATAAAACATTTTTTGGTGCTGAAATGCAAATGCGATGCAAGCATTTGGGACAGCAAAGGACATACAGTTTGGGTAAAAGTCTTCTAAAAGTTTAATATAGAAAAAATTTGACCTACACATGTCTTGTGAACCTTAATTTTCCTATGAGATGTGTTAAATAAAAGTGTTTAAAAGTCTTCTGTGAGGTGGAAGACTTGCTTTCTTAGTATGAGCCCTCCTAAAATGTATATAACCAGAGAAGAGATGCAGGAATTGCCTAGAGGGGTTATCAGAACAAAACCGAAAGCAGTGTGAGGCTCAGATAGCAGAGACAGGATGAGTGAAGGAGCAGGCAATGAAGTGAGGGTACCTGAAACAACAGCAAATGAAAAGAAGGCACAGTAGTGAGCAGGTGCCCGATATGTGGCTCTGGAGACAAGGAGTCTTGTGAAGCTTGGCTAGGGAGAATTAAATGAGAAGCAGCTAACATGAACATGACAAGTCAACAGATAACTAACTCAGCTCAGACCTTGAAATCCAGAGACATTTTAAAAAAATTTACAGACTAAAGGTAACTGCATGAAGGGGAAATATTAGCCTAACAATTCCCTAGGAGAAAAAAAAATAAAAAACATGAACTGTTTAAAAGCATTTTAGTAATGTTTTTAAAATTAGTTATTCCTATCTCTTTGCGTAATTTTTTGTTTGTTTGTTTTTTTTAATAAGAAGGCTTAGTTATTTATTCATGAGTGGAGAGAATCAGCTATCACAGAACTGGAAAGTTAATATAAAGATCCAAAGGTTTATAGGTGGAACTCAAGCCAGCATTTTTTTTCTTTTGAAGTAGTCTCCTTAAATTTAATTCTGACCTTTGTTATATCCAATCAAGCCCTGACAGAAGGCTTAAAGGAATTAGGGTTACCCATATTCAGACATATTAAAAGAAAGTTACTGCTCTGATTGTTAGGTATCATCATTTTCCGAATTTAATTGGAAAAATTTCTACAATCCTACAAATATTTTCTGCACCAATACAGCCTTACAAACTTATTCAGGTGTTTTGATTTTTATGAAGCCAAATGAGAGAAATGTCACATGAAGCTTATATGCTGCAACTTCATGGAAAGAAGAATTGCATTTGTCAAGTACAAGTTAACATTTAACTGACATGAAATTATACAATTTGATCGTTTTACTGAACTATGATGAACCATATTAGCTCTGGGAATGTTTATGTGCTTCCTAAAACTAACGATGCTAGAATGGTTTTATGCTTTTCATTAAAACTGCAAGGATGTGAAAAGGGAAATGATGAATTTCATCATGACCTGGGATCAAAATAATGTGTCATAACTTTCTGCAAGAAATTCAGACTTCTGTTCTAATTCCTGCATCTGAAATTTGTAGCTATAATAGGCTTGCAAAGTGCATCAGGTTAGTATAATCCTGCTCCTGAGGAGATAGGTGTGGTGTGTAGGTGATGATGCAGACACAGAGGTGTTGGTAAGGGCTTTGTCAAGAGAACATATTGCAAACTTCTGGACAAACACAGGTTCTTAAGGAAAATCTTTTACTACTTTTATATGGTCATTTAACAGTCACAAGTCAGAAGCTGCAAACTTCAATGTTGAAAAATGGATTTACTCTTACAATAAAATGTACAGATATCCTCTTTTGGCTTTCAGCCGTCAACCTTCAGCGAGCCCTTTTTCATTCAAGCCCCATTGATCTCTCCCTACCCAATGAGCCACATCACATCCAATTCAGGTCTGAAGGGTGGTGTACTGAGTTATATATTCTCTTTCTGCTGTTGAAGATGAAGCGTGCAAAACAAAACTTAAGAATTGCTGAGAGAAGCTGCCTCCCAGAGAGGCAAGTTGCCATTAATCAATTACTGTCGTTAATAGGACTATTACTTCTCACAGATGTTCTTTTCAAGATACTGAGGCTCTAGGGTTTTGGCATTGCACAGATCTTGATGCATGCCATTGGAAAAAAAACTGCTCATGCATATGGTTGGCAGTAGTGTAGCAATTGCTGATTTCTGTTCTGAACTTTGTTTACTCTCAATAAAAAATAATGCCTTGATACATGTCAGCCATCCCAGCTTATCAATTTGTGGAGTAAACTATTTCAACCTTCCTTTTTTGAGGGTGGGGATGCGGCGTGAGAGAAGAAGAAGAAGAAAAAAAAGAAGAAGAAAAAGGAAGGAAAGAGGAAGGGAGAAAGGAGAAAGGAGACAGAAGAAAGGAAAAATTAGAAAGAAGAAAGAAAAAAAATTAAAAAACCAAAAGGAATAAAAAGAAAAAGGGGTGGGGAGGGGGGGGGAAGAACCAAAAAAAGGCAACAGTTTCCTAGGCTGGTAATACTGAAAAATATCCCAAATTGAACCCAGAGTAACAATTTTTTCATAATATTTTGTTCCTGAAAAAGACACACCAATCTCTTCCTTGGGAATACAACTATAGTACTTGCAACAAAGCACACTGTGTTTGCTTTTTCAAATAAATGTAATAGCATGCTTTATATCCGTCATATAAAAGATAAGTACTATGGAGCTAGATTGACTAGAAAAGCTTGTAGCAACATCACTTCAGTATTTTTCATTACATTTAGTTTTAGTAACTTCTTATTTGTGTATACAATTCTGATGTAAATATTTCTATCATCCTATTTCACTGACTTTAACAAAGATTCCAAGAAATATTATACAAAGAATTAATATTTGGAATTGAATATTCAACATGAAATAATTTACATCTACACCAACACATCATACGTTAGAAATTTTTTGTTTGTTTGTAAACTTTCCTTTTGCTTTGTTCATAAATGAATTTCAGAATATTATGATAAATGCATTGCATGTTATCTTGGATAAACAGACACATACAGAATACAATAATCCTTATATTCAGGGAAACGAAAACAGCAATCTAATCATAACCTAGAATTTTCTTAGGATATATATTATATTTAAAGATTTAAACCTTTATGTGGGTGTATATGACCTATTATGTCATGCTTGTTTTACCATTATCACAGCAAATGAGAAAAATTTGCACTCTTTATTAAGTACTTTAATGTAAATCTTAGATTGAATCATCTCTCCCAATTAGGGGGTATTCAAAAATAAGAAATGCAAGTGTTCTTTAGCTCTGTATTAATATGATGGCTTAATCACAATTTAGAGTTTATAAGCATGAAAAAGATAGAATATCTTAAAAAATTAATCCCAGCAGTCTAATTAATCTAATCATCACAAATTGTATTATATATTTTTTTAGAAGACACTTATGAGAGCCAAATAAGCATTGTAGTGTAAGAACATATCCAGGCTGAAAATGTTTAAACTTTTGGTAGGTTGACCTTGGCTGGGTGCCACTGTTATTGCCCTCCACAGCTATAGCAAATGGCTCAGGGGTCAAAATAAAAACAGGAAGAAATAATTTACCAGTTGCTATCATAGGCAAAACAGTCTAGATTTAGGGAAATCTGTTCGATTTATTACCATTCCAATCAGAGTACAGTAATGAGAAATAAAACCAGCACTTAAAAATACTTCCCCACCATCCCTCCCTTCTTCCTGGGCTCAACTTCACTACTGAATTCTCTGTCTCTTCCTCCAGCGTCACAGGAGACAGGGAATGGGGACTGCAGTCAGGTCATCCCATGCTGTCTCTGCTGCTCCTTCCTCCCCAGGAGGAGAACCTCTCACACTGCTCCCCTGCTGCAGCATGGGGACTCTCCAGTAGGAGAGCATCTTCCACCAGCTTCCAACCTGAATCCTTCCCACAGGCTGCAGTTATTCACAAACAGCTCCGGGGTGGGTCCCTCCCATGTGGTCACAAGTTCGTGCCAGAAAATCTGCTCAGCTACAGGCTCCTCTCCCCATGGGTCCAGAGGTCCTGCCAGGATCTTGCTTCTTTGGGCATTCACCTGTTCTGGCAAGGGGTCCTCCAGGGGCTGCAGGTGGGTCTCTGCTCCACTGTGGGTTTCCATACTGTCTCACTATGGTTTGTCTATTCCCAGATGAAAAGATAAATCAGGAAAAAAATTCATACTTGATTTGAAAACCATTTAAACATCAGCTTACACAAAATGTCTTCAATCTGTGTTAGGTTCTATGGGGACAATCTTTAGCTAATTATTTAATACATATCCATATAAATGTAAGTACCCAGAGCAAAGAGATTCAGCTCTGGATTAGGAAATGCAAATCAGCTTCAGGAATACCAGCAGCAAAGCTAACAAGAGATTAGCATAGAAGCTGCAAAGCTAACAGGGGATTACCTTTCAGAAGAGCTTACTAGTTTATCATCATGAACAAAAACGACAAGAACAAGAATAACTATGAAGAAAAACATTCAGGATAAAATTACTAAACTGTTCCTGCAGTGAATACATGGCACTATATTTCTAAGCACAGGCCTGAACATACACTTCACACTGGACCTTCTACCTCCAACCAAGTGCAAGTCAAGGGTGCTTTTTAAAGCAAGGTACTTTAAATTAATTTCAAAGCCTCACTCATTCAGCAGCTGAGTTTCAAGCATATTTCTCTCCAGAGATACTTGGACTCCCATTGTAAACAAGTAAAATGGGTTTACCTTAGAAAGTAAGGACAGTAGGACAGAGACCTTGGCTGCTTGGCTAATACTACTTCTGTTTCCAATACACAAACACACATACATATATGAATACAAATCTAAATGACATATCAGTCAAAAGAAGGGTGTACTGTTGAGAGGGACTAAATACAAGAAGTTAGAAGGTTTGTAGAAAAAACAGACCATATAAATAAAATGATAAAGCAGTGATGTTCTAGGGAATATTTGAAATTGTATTAGTGCAACTAAAAGTTGTCCTGAAATGTGGAAAATAGCACCAAAAGTTTATTTTGTCCACAAAAGAGTAGAACTGTAGTAGTTATTTCACAATATTCAGTCCTGTTTTAGTATGTTTATATTGTAATTCTGTCTCACTTAAAAATGCCCAACTCAATATTCTGAACTGTACTATCTGTCTACATGGCAAGTTTGAAAAGACAGAAGCTGAATTTCAGTTCAGATGGAGTCTCACCTGAAATCATTATTAAGGTCTGTCTTGTAAGTTGAATGCTTCAGTGCTGTGTTTTTCTTCAATGGGAGAAGGCATTTGCTTTTCATTACCTCTGTTTTGCAGACTGAGAAACAGACACCTTCCTGAAAAGAAGTTTGGAATTCATTTGGTTTGGAGAATATCAGACATACCCAACCTAACTCTCTTACTTGCTCTCATTTTCTATCAAGTTGCTGGTTTGGGCTGCTTTTTAAAATAACTGTCAATAATTACATGGTTTCTTTTCTGGAAGTAACTGGAAAGTTATAACACATAAGGGAACTGAAAAATAATTACAGTGAACTTCAGATCCTTTCCTAACCAACAACAAAACTGCAGTCCCTTAGAAAGTTAAAGACTGCAAAAAATACTTCCATATGCTAGCAAATGAATTAGGAAGCCTACTCCTTGTGAAGCTGGGAGTATAGCTAAAGCACAATAATAATAAAAAAAAAAATTAATATCCTAATTTGTTACAGCCTATCCCTAACATAGTGGATATATATGAAACACTGTACATATTAATTTCTGTTTAAACCAACTATTTTGTTCTTAGCTGTATGAGGAGTTAACTTACTTGATATGCCTAATGAAAGGCACATACATTTTTAAACACTTTAAGTATTTAAATTTCAAGGTCTGGTGTTTAGACTATAGACAAAGCAAGTAGAGCACCATGCTGTATCCCATTCAGTGAAGTTCATTTATACAGCTCTGATTGTCTGGACTAAATCCCACCCTGAAGCATTTGCTCTTCACAAATATTTCAATGAATCATACCTGTTACAGATGAATTAGCAGCAGCATTAAAGGATATTGAAGTAAATCTATGAGTAATCTGTCCAAAGACCTTTAAATGTGAAAGGCAAATCGTTTACCATCTCTATTTAGTAGGCTGTTGTTACATTGAAATTGGACAGGTGTAAATTAAAATTATTTACACAAATTTACTTGAGATGCTACATTAATTAAATTTTCCAATTTAATTATGCTGACATAATATTTGTGACATGCATATTGCACATTATTTCACTTTTGGGTAAGTCAGTCTCAAACCATTCATTCTTGAAACCCTACCATTATTATGCCTGCTTTAAAGTGAAGAGTGTATTTGTGGCGATGTCACACCTGAATGATGCAGGTTAAGGAGGAGATGGATCTGTTTGCCAGCCTATCTTCCCCTCTGCTGCTATAGCCTTTGAGACAAGTGTGACCTCATATTTTTCCCAGATTTCTGTGCTTATTACTATGAAAACACAAAATAATTCTTTCAACTTTTGAACTGCAGCACTACCTTTAACATATAAAGATATGATCTTTAAGTCAAAAAAAGGCATTGAATTTCCTGTGGGACATATAAAGTTGCTGCAATTGTCCTTATGGCAGTTCTATGGGATGTAAACATCTTAATATTTTAGGCTTTACCGAGAGTCTCCTAAGATTCTGGGAAAACAATTTCAGGCTAATGGCAATTAAGCCTCCAACACCAAAATCACTTATTTCTATATAACTGTGATGTATCTGCTACAGGTGCAACCCTCTACCACAATAGTCACAGAATATGGTATCAGCAATACCAGAAAACAGCAATTATTTAAGAGAAAGATGAAGATTTGGTTTTTTTATTCCCTTAACATATGGTTAGTGAAGATTTCAGAGTCTGTTTTCAGTTTGAAGTCTCCTACATGCTACTAAATAGTCTTGACTTAAATAAAGTTGTGAGTACTTTGCATGTTGTGCTCTGAATGTTCAAATTAATCTTCCTCCCACCATTTTGCCCTCGTCCATGACACTCCTGAAAGATAGAGTCAATAATGCCACTGATTGTATGTTCTGGAAAATTCTTCCACCTACACAATATTTGTAACAGACTTACAATTTTTCTTTCATTACTAAAAATGCAATAAGCACTTGTGTTGGAAAGACTATAATTTCTGACTGAACGATCAGGTTTAGCTGGGTAGATTAGATTCCTTCTTGGGAAAGAACTGAGGCACTTATGATCTTGCTACTTTTGACAAGTAACTGACATACTACTTACTAAGTTTCAGTAACTTACTGCAATACAAGCAATTGGATGGTCAGGTTCAGAAATAGCCTTTAAAAATGTCATTCTCATGCTTGCTGGAGCAAGATGAAATACTGATCCTAAAGACTTTACCGGATTTGAATACTGTATCTTTCTTTTTCTTTTTCTTTTTCTTTTTCTTTTTCTTTAGACAGAGTAATATCATCTTAAATTACTCTCAAATTAGTTTGAAGTAAAAATTCTGACCTTTAACAAGTCCAAATGTATATGCAAGAAAAAGGGAACATGTACGAATGCTTCTCTCTAGTGCAACTTGGACAATGCTGACTAGTGTCTTCAAGAAAGGCAGCACTTTTAGATATTACCAATACTGGATATAAACCCCCACATACACATGATCTCAGTTGACAAGCTACACATGATGGATTTAGGAAGTATTTTGACTATACTTTTTTTTTTTTCTTGCAGGTGATTAAAGTCAAGTGATTTTTTTTTTGTTGATTTATTGTTTGTTTTGTTTGTTGGATTTGGTTTTCAGTTTGTTTGTTTTACTACACATGACAATGGATTTTAGTAATTTGTGTTAGATTGTAATCTATACATGATACTCACTAAGTTACTGGCACTATTTCCTGACCCCTTAGGTCAGACTCTCAGATTGTATAAAACTTCTGCTCTGGAAGGTTTTCTCCCGACTTACTTTTGTGTAGTTTTCAACTCCTAATTGCTATGTTTAGATTTCCTCCCTGGTTGTTAATTTCTTGTTTTCAGAGGGCAAAGCCCAGTTAGATGGCTTAGGAAGTTATAAGGGATCAGAAAAATGGCAAACTTATGTGTCCTCTGCAAATATGTTCTTTACCTGTTAGTTATGTTGCTAATAATGGAGCTGTTTTTTATTTCCCCAGCTTTTGGTTTTTTCCCCTGTGATTAATGTTGCACATCAGCTGATGACTACTGTCACTTACCCCCTAAGGTCAAAGAAGTATCTTGATCTATTTTATATTAGCACTTCTTCTAAAGAGATAACATATCATTACCTCCTGTTACCACTGTTACCTCTACTGTGAGATCAGCTTTTATCAATTCCTCTGTGACCATTAGATTTATCCAGGTGATTCCAGGGGATTTCCAATGACTCTCACTGATTCTTCTTGTGGTGCAAATACAGTAATTTCACGATTAGAAGCCGCACCTGATTATAAGCCGCACTTCCAGGGTGTCGGCAACGTTTCATTCTTCCTCTATCTATAAGCTGCATCGGATTATAAGCCGCACTTTTGTTCGCAGTGAGGATCCGCATGCAACTTTCACAGAGTTGCCAATTAGTAACAGAATCGCGGGATCGTGGGGTTTACTGGCTCGGCTTGGCGCCGGGCGGGCTCAGCCCACTCGGGGCTGCCGATGGGGCCAGGTGGCCCAGCTCGGCGCTGCTGCTCGGCGGGGCTGCTCAGGGTTGGCCGGGCGGCACTGCCGCTGCCGCCGGGCACACTCACCCCTGCCCACCGCCTGCACTGCCACTGCCGCATTTGCTCGCCCTGGCCCGGTGCTGCCGGCCCGCCGCTGCTGGGCTTCCCCGCCTCTGCTGGCCCGCCTCTGCCGGGCTTCCCCGCCTCTGCTGGCCCGCCTCTGCCGGGCTTCCCTGCCTCTGCTGGCCCGCCTCTGCCGGGCTTCCCCGCCTCTGCTGGCCCGCCTCTGCCGGGCTTCCCTGCCTCTGCTGGCCTACCTCTGCCAGGCTTCTCCACCTCTGCCGGCCCGCCTCTGCCGGGCTTCCCCACCTCTGCCGGCCCACCTCTGCCGGGCTTCCCCGCGCTGACCCCGCTGCTGCCAGGTTTCCCTGCCCTGGCCCACCAATGCCGATCTTCCCCACCTCTGCCAGTCCCACCACTGCCAGGGCTGGCCGGGCTCCAGCTTGGCTTGGGGCTGCTATGGGCTTGCACTTCCAGGTTGGCAACTTTCAGAACATTGTTCATATATAAGCTGCGCCCAATTACAAGCCGCATTTCCGGGTTCAGACCAAAATTTTAGTCAAAGTGGTGCGGCTTATAATCATGAAATTACTGTACTTCTAAGATTGTCCACCAGAAGTGGTACAGCCTGAGTTCACCAGATCAAGTACATGGTACAATTCCAGGTACACAGAGCAGTGCAGGCACTTTAATTCATTGGTGACACTGGCAGTTTTCCCTGAGACCACTGCCACCTCTGCTTTGAGAGAGGCAGAGGTACCTCATTACTCAAAAATAACACATTGGCAAGGCAACATATTTAAGCTGTGTATCTATTATCATCCACCTAAACACATATCTTAATCTACTCTTGCATCATAGCGTGGGTTTGGTTCTTCATTACCTGTGTGATAATTTAACAGAATTTGGGCGTGACTGAGATGCTGATGGTGAAAGATGTCTTTGCTATAGACTTTTTATACAATTTCTTGCTATGCAATCTAAATCTCAGTGTGCTGGGATTCTGCAGGCATGAGGCTTTTCTGCTGGTATCTCTCAATTTTTATGCTTATTTCAATTTGCAATCCCGGTGATCTCTTGATATGTTTTTACTTGTTTCACATTAAAAATGAAAAAAAATATGAAAGTACAACTAGCTGCTTTCCAAATCTATTTAGTTACTTATTGAACACATTTGACTAAAACTTGTGGTTATACAGGCACACACACGCTGCATTTGCACATTGGTTTTGTTGATAAGATTTTTAATGTTTTCCTGATTGTTGAATCAGGAAAATATGAATCAGGAAAATATTAACTATTGTAATACAAGAGAAAAGGCAGTACTGTGTATTTCTCTGTGTTCATAAACTACAGATAAGAAGGTATAAAGAAAGAAAAATAGGCAATTTTCATCCCAAAGATTGAAAAAAAACATGTTAAAAAAATTTAGGATGACAACCATAAAATTATAAATGTTCTAGTGACATCAAGGCAAGTGACAGTGACAGTGATTCCAAAATTCATCAAAATGACACAAATGATTGTGGTTTTTAATTATTTCTGATACTACATACCTACATGGATTATATTCAGCTTTTGATGAAATTATTTTAACTGTAGATCTAAAAAAATTTGGTCTTTGGACATTTTTTTTACACAACTACATGTCTAACAATTTAAGTAGCTTTAATGAAGTAGATCTAGAACAGCTACATCTCATGTATCAGAATAATAGAGAGTCAGCAAATTGGAATGCTTCTGGTGGTGCTCTGCTGAGAGCAGCTGAATGCTACTAGTGAACATTTTTTTACTGTTCTAGCACAAAAAGCTCCTTAGACATACTGCTGACAAAACTTGGAGACTGTTTTGTTGCTATCTGTTATCATCACCTGAAACTGCACCCTAGGGCCTACCCCCCAAATACCTTGCAGAGCTGGCCTTGGATGCTGTTTTATGTAGAACAGAAGGACATTAGAGGCTCTATCTCCCAGGGTTGGTATTCTGCTTTATTCTTAGGCTTCCATGTGGTCAGAGCGAGAGATGGGGATAAAGAGAGAGCCCACCCGTGGGCTCAGGGTTTTTTCTCTGGGTCAGGAAAGGGGAGGGGTCAGCCTTGGCCTCTGGCCAATCCCACCGCAGGGGCCAGTCCACCAGTCCTGCAGGGGTCACAGGGCTAAAGGGACATACCATCCCCAAAACAGTAGGGTATTGGGTTACAACAATCACCAATCTTGTTGAATCACTTAGATCACATAGCAGGCCTAAGGTATTCAAGAACAAAATGTTTTATACATCTATAAAAATAATTTCAGTCCTTGGTCATGGACAGGGGAATCCTGAAAAGGATTTATAAGAGAAAAGCAATTCACAGTAACCTCAACGTAACATGATCCTTGGCTGTAAACAAAGAAGTGGAGACTTAAATCTCTCAGGGTGATGTGGCTGACTGCATTGTTGGAGTACTGCATATTCTACTGCTGTTCATGTTTAACAAATTGGAGAAGGCAGAGAAAAGAATCAAAAATCACTGAGTGCTGAGAAAATGCCTTGGAGGAAGAGACTTAAAAACTTAATCTGTTTAGCATGTCAAAAAGAAGATTGAAGGATGGCTTGACACAATGCATAAGTATTTCCTTGAGAAGCAGATACCTGGCATTAAAGATCTTTCTATTTTAGCAAAGAAAAGCTTTAATAAACTGTAATAGCTAGAATCCAGACACACTCAAGGTAGAAAGAGGACATTAATTTTTTAAAAGAAGGATGTTTGTGCGCTGACTCAAACGGATGGAAAGAGACAGAATCTAGCTGTTGATTTTTGGTACAGAACCAAATGTCCTTTTAAAAAATAAACAGTTGCCACCAACTGGCTGAAATTCAGTGGCAGATACCATACATAAAGTCACAGTAGATGACATAATGCTCCCATCTGGCCTTAAACACAAGTGAAAAATACCTGTATGAATATTAAGTATCAGAACTACAAAGCAGAACCACATTTGCATTCACTAGTGTGTTTCAAGGTAGACACTAATAATTAGTTTCATTACCAGATGCTAATAATATGCATCTACATCTTTGAGAGTTGAACTCTACAATCAGACATCTGAGTAGAGCATTATTGCAAACAAAGCTACTTAATTAATGTAGTATAATCAACTCAAACAATGGTGTACATATTAAGTTGGAGTCCTCATGTAGTGAGGACAAAATCTGAGCAGCAATAGGAAAATCTAGTTCTGCTTCTGTCCCAACAAGAGCAATTCACTTATGTCCTTCATCAAGTGACCAATTTCAGTTCTTTTTGCTTAGATAAATCAACATTGTGCTATTCTTTTGCTTCTAATTTTCATGAATGTGTTAAAATATAAGAATTAGCCCAACTACTTGTATGATTTAGCCATATAAATCATAAAAAATCAAAATCCTTAGCAAAACCTTTTTTTTGTAGTAGACAGTAAAACCTTGACTGGGTATTTTATCTTATACTATCCTATATTACTGGTACATATAGACTAGGAAAGAATATCTAGAAATATTTGCCAACTGTAAGAAAATTGAGGTGGGTTTGATTCCAATTGTAATTAATGCAAAACAATCTTAAGCTTATTTACATATTTTCTTAAGGAATAAAGGTTAATTTGATGAATAGAATGCACTATACTTTGCAGAGAAAAGAATTATTGCAACAAATTAGCAAAGTCAAAATTCATATGGCAATATTTTTCTATATGGCCAAACCTAAAATCTCAGGCAGTCTTGAGTCCTAATACCTAGAAAAGATTTTTCATTAACAGATTTGTCTGATTTAAAGTTGGAGCTTCCATGCATACAAAAATATCTTGCTAGTGGTTATAATACATTTTAAGTTGTGTAAAATTAACAGGAATATTTTTGGCAGCTATTTATTGCTACCTCACAGTAATCCTGAATGAAGAATGGAGATGGTAGCTATCTAGTTAACAAGTCCTGTACGGAAAAAGGAAATTTCAAAAATCACAGTGTCAGTATCTCCAAAACAAAACACAAAGAGAAGAGCATAGTATTCCTTATTAAAAGTGTATGTTACATAATGCCTTAATAGGAATTGAGTTTATTTGAATGACTTTTAAAGCATTTCATTGAAGTATTTGATGTGTGCAAGTTTAAACTGCAAGCTGACAATTTTTAGAGGAATTATTTGAAAATACACATAATAAATGTGTATTCCTACATCTGTATGGTGAGGTCCAGAACATTTTGATATGAGAAGGAAGTGCAAGGCTTAATAAGTAGATTTTGATGGGACACTTCATGACCAGAATGAAAGAGCTCATAATCAGTATCTAAATTACATTTTAATGGCTAAGCTTAAAGACTTCATAGTTCAGAAACTAATGGAAAGAATTTGCCCATGGAAATAAGTTGAGACATTACTTAGTTTGCTTCTAGAGGTAATTACAGTAATTTCACTATTATAAGCTGCACTGATTATAAACCGCACCTTACAATACAGAGTGTGATAAAAGGTATCTATTCTATCACCATCTGTTGAGGGTGGGGGCAGTGATCCTTATCTCCGTGGGAGATATTCTGCTAATGGGCCATCCATTGAAACCAGGCAGGGCATTGTTCTTTATCTTTTCACAACCCATCCTTCCTCCAGGGAGTCATTTTCTGCTAATGGCCCATTGAGTCCCACTGTGTGACTGATAAAATTACTTCATCCCAATGGAAGTTGCTCCAGCCAGGGGGAAGAGCCCAACATTTCTTACCAACATAAAAACAGAGGTTTTGGGACACTAAGGGAGCCCCTTTCTCCACTGGACTCCAGAGGAAAACCGGATTTCTCCACATCACCACTCGACCTCCGGAAGGAAACTGCACCTACTGCAGGAGCACTGCTCCAACTGAATCACATCTGTCACTGCAGGAGGATGCAACCACCATTTAATGGGACTGCTACCAACACCCTGCCTTATGGGGTGTCAGGTTGTACTCTGACTTTGTCAGGTTTTGGAGTTTGTTTCTTTGTAGTACTGTATTTCTATTTTAATTTCCCTAGTAAAGAACTGTTATTCCTAATTCCCATATTTTTGCCTGAAAGCCCCTTGATTTCAAAATGATAATAATTTGGAGGGAGGGGGTTTACATTCTCCATTTCAAAGAGAAGTTCCTGCCTTTCTCAGCAGACACCTGTCCTCCAAACTAAAACAGCAAATTTTTGTTCTTTGTCCGTATGTAAGCCACACCTGATTATAAGCTGCACTTCTGATTCAGACCAAAATTTTAGTCAAAATGGTGTGGCTTATAACCGTGAAATTACTAATCGTGAATAGTACTATTAAAGTACTATTAACTTGGGGTTTTTCTCAGCAATGCCTCAAGGGCAAATGAGTAAATCAAGTCTGTTTTGATAATTTGCATACAAGGTACTTTCTTAATTGTATTTAACCATAAAACCAAGGCACTTGAATGCTGCTCGGATAATTGATCTCCAAAGTGCATCACCTATGTTCTCTCCCCTACATCTTTCAAGTTGGCATAGGTGGCTTGGCAAAAGCATTCTTCTTCTCTCACTTAATTTTTGGGCAGTCTCACAATTCTTGAAATGTAGAAAAGGAGAAATCCCTTTGATCCACCAAGTCCAAAGGCTACAGGCCTCACTGGCTATGGATGAAGAGAAAAAGTTGGTTCCCTTTTCTCTCTGCATACATCTGCATAATTTCTGGGTACACTATGGTCCCTTGTGAGATAATGTACATCTTTTTTGCAAGAAAGCCATCCTTCCTGGCTTAGCAGTATCTTTGAAGGTACTTGCCAGTGGCAAAAGGAGTTGTAGCTCTTAAAGAATGATCACAATGATCACTGTAATAACTTTAACAAGACTGATTCTGGATTGTCAAGCCTTCACTGTAAAGTTGTATAATCCCTATTTCTACATTAATAAAGATAATTCTGACTCAGGAGGTTACAGCATTGCTTGTGAAACAAAGCACATACACCCTGTGATGGTTCAATTGTTGGTGTATTACAGAAGTTAACAGGGAAATCACTTGTTTTCTCCTCTAAAACCAATGGATTAATATCTTTGAATGCACACTACAAAAGACATATGTCAAGTGCAACTGAATAAAACAAAAATAATCTTGAAAGGCATCTAAAAGGTGCAACTTTTGCTTTACAGCTGTTTAATACTCTGCTCTAACTGCCCAAGCTTTGGCACTATATTGAATTTTCCCTTTATGTAGGCACAATAAAAATAATAATCATTTTGATGTAATTCCATCTTAATGAAAATGTAATTGTCTGTATGTAATTAAATGTATAGCTCCTTTCTTTTATGGTTACTATGGTAGATACTATAATTGGTTGATGATGAAATGAAATATTTTTTATCTTTCTTGCAAGGATCAGTGATAGGGTAAGCAGTGCTTTTAATGGCTTACTGATCATACAAACACTTCACTAATTTTCTAAAACAAGGTCTAAGCAAGAGAAAAAAAAAAGATTTGTTTAGCTTACATCTTCAAAATATGTCAAGGTAATCCTTTTAAGATTAATATGAAGTTAATTTCAATTAAATAGGTTGTGAGTTTATATTAGAGAAGTGATCTGAGCAAGGGATGCCTAGAATACTAAGGCCACAGGGTATTAGCTAATGTCTAGGTGAAGTGTAGTTTACCAATCTGTTGCATTAAGTAGAAAAGCTAAAATAATCCTGACTGCTGCATCCAGAGATGAGCCTTTCAAGTGGAGTGGCTTCTATTATCTTGCTCTTCTGCTTTCAGAAGCATAGGCAGAGCTGTCTGCCTTCACCTGCTGGCTTATACACCCAGGGCAGGGAGACTTTAAATCTATACAAGCTTGTAAGTAACTAATGGTCATTATGGGTGCCAATGTGTAGTAGTATCAAGAACTAGTGCTGTAAATCACAGCCCTGAATACTGTATACTAACACCTACGTGCAGGCAAGTTTTGATAAATTTTTTAAAATGACTGCTAGGGCAAAAATGTGTTGAACTTCTGCCTTGTTTAAAATGTCTTTAGACAGGACTTTGCATGGGCCAGAGTTGTTAGTGGCAGAACACGAACACAAATATCTACATACACCTTTGAGGAAGGTGTATGGATACTCACTGAATAGCATCTTTGATAACACAAATGAGTGGGGAAAACTCTTTCTTTACAAGGATAGGTTGCCAGTCTCCTAAGCACCTTCTTCTGTTACACATCATTGCCCAATAAGTCCTTTATATTCCTGAAACAACTTAAGAGCTTCCCTGGAGGTGACAAATTTTTAGCATCAAGTAGGCTTTTATCTGCTTCACCTGACTTTTACGGCAAGTTTCAAAACTTTTCCAGTGACAAGTGATTTCTCCTAGTGTTAAGCTCTATCTTTTTTGCTTTTTTTATCATTCCTCCATTTTTGTCCATAGTATTTGCATTTCTAGGTAAGATGATTAGAGGTTTCTCTGCACTCCAGGTTTTGATTTTCTCACTCAGCCCTGTGACAGCAAGGTGCTACCAAGAAAAGGTTTCTTCAACATTTGCAGAAATATAAACTGACTGTTTCATGTAAACAACCCTACTAACAGAGGTATCTAATTATGTCAAATATATAATTTTTTCTGTATATATAATAACACTTGTTTACTACTTAAAATGGATTATTCTATTCTAAAATATAAAGTAATTCTTTTTTAAGCCATTCACAGTGTTGCTCCTACTCAATGCTGCTGCTGTCATTGCTCCTCTAACTGTGGTTTTCTGGATTAGCTCCCATAGGCAACTCAGTACCACACCGCTGCTTGTTCAGCTTCTCCATCCCAGTGAGACGGGAGAAAGAATCAGAAGTGTAAAAGTGAGAAAAGCTGTGGGTTGAGATAGAGACAGTTTAATAAGTAAAGCAAAAGCTGTGTGCTGAGAAAAGTAAAATAAGGAATTAATTCACTTCACCAGGCAGATATTTATTCATTTCTAGGAAAACAGCACTTTATCACATGGAACAGTCACTTGACACTACAAATACCGTAGCTCCAAGTTACATCTCTCCTTCCTCCATCTTCCGCTGGCTTTCTTTTGCTGAACATGGTATCCTGGGGCACAGGATATCCCTTTCATATCTGGGTTCAGCTTCTTGGGCTCTCCCAGCCTGCTGCCTGGCAGAGCAACATGAGAAGCAGAAAAGGTCTTGGCACCATTCATCCACATTCAGCAATCAATTAAATGTCCCTGTGTTACCAAAACTGTTTTGATCACAAATCCAAAACAGAGCACTATACCAGCAACTATGAAGAAAATTAACTCCATTTCAGTCAAAACCAGTATAATCTCTACTCATTATTCCACACCATTTAGACTATTCACAGGCCCCACTCTATCCTGTAAGTTTTCATGAACCATCCTTTGTTTTCTGTAGAGATCAATCACTTTGTCTATGAGCCACTCCTGAAACATGCCCACTGATTTCCTTTAGCCTGTGACTTGGGTCTCCATCTGTTCTGGTGGTCATTTGGGACAGGAGAGGTGATGTGCTGTATCACATTCCTGGACACCAAAGCCAGCTCTGTCCAGGTCAATGCAGGACTTCGACTGCTTCTTGTAAGTCTTTTCCTCCTACTCTGGTCCTTGGCATCTGTTAGCCTGCTGGAAGCTAGAGCACAGGCATACCTTGAACTGTTTACAAAACCTGTGTCAGTGATCTGGCTGACATTTCTAAGCAAGTTTTAAAGACTATGTAAATTTCTCATGAGTAATGAGAAAATGCCAAACTTAGTTTCTTACATTTCTATGAAACTGCAAACAGCCCTGTAGAGAGCATTCTAAGCAGATGATTGTTGACATGAGGATTTTTTGACTGTCTTAAATTCTCCCAACAAACCAGGTAAAAAGTAACCATGTGCTGTAATTGCAAGTGAAATGAGTATTATTTTTAAAATACTTTCATTTTATGAAGAAACATGGAAAACTATAGAATGTCCTCATCACTAGCAGTGAGCGTTTCTAACAAAACTTAAGAAGTCCATGTGGATCCCTATACCAGGTATTACAGGAATTTAGAGAGAAGTGCAGGGGAAAAAAGGTACCAGATGTTACATTACTATGTTTTCTTGTAAACAAGAGGTTTCATTTATCTTTACTTGGTAATACTATACAAAGTGCAAATGAAGTTGCTTAAGTGGATGCCAACACTCAAGGTTTGATGGAAGATAATGGATGTTAGCTGTATTTATTTATTACTTAATTACAGAAAATCTCTGATCAGGCATCCCTCTCCTCCTTGCTAGTACTTTATCCTCCTTCCAAAAAAAAAAAATTGTCTTGTAGAAAGTAAATGTTCCTCATTGTCACTGTGACTACATCCACATTTTTTAAGTATAATGCTTATAAATAATTTGTAACCTTTTTTTAAAGGGCAATTAAGCTCTATTTTTTATGATCTGCATCAATATTATTTTCAGCCCTTAAATGTGCACCTTAATATAACCAGAAGTGAAATTTCTGATTCACCAAATAACCATGATATTAAACCAGAAATTTTGTTCAAAGTTTAAAAATTTCTTAAAATGTATGCTACAATAGATTAATCAATCAATTAAATAAAGACTGTGTTCTTCCTAAAAATATCTTTGCCTTTACCAATTCTGAACAAGATGACTTATAGTGCTGAAATTTAAGCCCCAAACCATGTTTTAAATATAAGTTTCCTTTTTTGTTTATTAATTCAATTCTTCCCCCACCCCCCAAAAAAAATATTTGCCAGAATAATAGTAATTTCAGGTACAGCTTACCCTAGCTTTAGTTTACAGGGAAAATGACACTAATTACATGTTGGCTCTATAGTCCATATCAATGTTTTTTGATATACATGCCAGCTAATTTCCAAGGAAAAACTTCCTTATTTCTGTCCTGGACCCTTCTGAGTAGGGGTATGCACACAGGTGCTGTTTAGTATGTGTGCAGCCAGACTCATACCTCCTGTTAGAGTCAGACCAGTTAGGCATTAACTGCGAATGGACAGAGAATTTATATCCCACACTCCCACCCTGAGCAAGTAAAGTAATTTGGGAAATACCCACGCAGCTGGTGCAACATTGGCCTTACTGTAGTTGCACTGTATGGCTAAACTGGTTATATTCCATAGACATGATCAGATGTCTGCAAATGCAATAGCAGAAAAACCCCTGTGTCAGTGCTTCACATTCCCTCCTGGTCCCATACTAAAATTGAAAGTTCAGGGTGTCAAGTTTGAACAGTGAAATTGAAGAAATTTGATTTCTAGATTCCAGATCAAGCTCATCTCCTTACTGACTGGTTGTCACCTCTAGCAATACAGCTTCAGCCTAAAAAGGCCATAAAACAAAATTAAATTGCTTGAAAAATGTAGTGTTCTTAGTTTTTTTTATTTTTAAAAATCACCCTTAATGCCGTCTATTTTGCTTGGGCAGGACTGCTCTAAATTCAACATATTTGGAGCCACAGTTTGATGAAGGACTCTTGCTCCATGCAGTTATAAAAGATGATTTCTGAGAATTATCTACAGCTTCTATAGGTTATATTTAAGTGCTTACAACTTTTGTGAAAAAGCAGAATTCAGCAACAGATCAGGATAAGCTGCACTGAAATTGAGGAAGAAATAGTATATCCTGGATATAAATAATGGCCTGAAAACTGCCTGAGATCTCAGACAAAAAAAGCCAGCACCTGTACAAAGAGCATATCCAGAGGAGCTAAGCTGCTGGTAAAGTTGCTTTATTTGTTCTCCTTGAAACAGAAGGCTTCAACTGCTGATCAACCTTGATAAGATGGACAGCTTTTCTAGTAGTAGGTCTCTGCTGCTTCATCTGCAAAGGCTTAAGAACAGCTCTAAGAAGGTGGAGTAAAACACAAAGCTCATGAATGTCTGAGCAGATAAAAAGATGCAAATTAGACCTTGTTGTCAGACAAATATCTACTACTCAAATATCACTTATTATAATCTGGGTTCTTGACTGCTCTACGTAAAACTAGGAAATGACTACCCACAACCAACTTACCTGACTAATTTAAAATTAAGATTGCACACTATATTTGAAAGGCTTTAATAAATAAAAATATGATCTGCATATGATGTGGACTGGGAAGCTGCTGAGTTGTATGAGGCAAAACTATCAGTTTACACCTTCTCAAACAAGTTAAAACAGTATTTACAGTTAACTAAACTGCAACCTGTAAGAACTGCACCTCTATCAGCAAAAGAGAAATAAGAGCTGCTGAGCCTTTCCCTGAACAGGGACATGTCACAATGCCTGTCAGATCATTATATATAAGCAATGAAACTTTTTTCCTGACTCTCTGGAAGAATCCAATCTTGTAAATAGCTTCTCTAACAGACAGAAGCTTCAATTTGAAGATGAAGGGTTTGTGGAAACAGTATGGCTTAAGAAGTTCCTGGCTTGGCAAGCTGTCATAGCTCACTGTCCTCTCTTCAGCTGTTTGCTGGATTCCCTTGTGGACTGAGGGCAGCTTTAAATGTAAGACTACAGAAACAAAAAAAAAAAGAGGAAGGAAGGAATGAAGAGGCACCAGTGTTTAAAGAGAATATTTTGGTCCAGGTTGAACCTGGTCATGCAGTCATTTGGTTTGAAAGAGATGACAACCTACCAAGTTGCATGAGAAATAACAAGGGCACGCACAGTGAGGGTTTGAAGGGTGACAGGAGCTTTTGGAATCAGCGTTGCCACTAAAGCCATTCATCCAAAACTAAAAGAATTATTTTCATATCACAAGATGTGAATAACAAAATGAGAATCAAGTGTTATGGCTCAAGAGAAAAACTTCCTGCCACTTAAAGATACACATATAATGAAATGGAAGAAGGATAAATACAATTTCATTAAGAGCATCTGATTTTAAAATTAACTAAAATTAAAATAGCCTCATCTTTTCATCCAAAATCAGCCATGCTCCAGTTACAAGACGTTTAAAAGTTAGTAAAGGGCATGATTTATTTACCTGGAAGTGTATTTAAACCATCGTAGAATCTACACTTTTTAAAGAAATATAAGGATTTTACAGGCAACTTCAGAATTGACTATAAAATTTTCTACAGTTACTTTAGAGAAAATTAAAATAATCCATTGATATTTTCACACTTCGGGACATGTGCAAGGACTGACTGAGAGGAATTGAAAAAAAGCTTCTAAAAATAGGTTGTTTTTATTGAACAATACCACATTGTTCTTGCATTTTTCTCAAATTTGCACTGCTTGTTGTCATCCAGAATATATTAGGTTAGAATGATCAGCATTCTCATCTACAGCACTACTGTAAACCAACCCATAAATGTCATACAATGACTTTGTATGTGGATTCTTATATGACTTATCTTGATTATAAAATATATGGATCTTCTTACCTCTAAATCTAAAGAAACCATTTTAAAAAGTGTGAAAATCTGTGCAAGTCAGACTGTTGCCTATCTCGGACCATAATTATATCAAGGAAAACAGGGGTAAGTTTACATAATGGCAGTCTCCTGTAAGTTTTCCTAAGAGCACTGTTATGATTTCTACCACCAATGTTATAGGCTACTTTTCTTGAAGGAGGCTTAGCAACCCTGAGTTCTTTCTTTACAGAAATGTGTTTTAAACCTGTCATAATCTTTAAAAGGTCAGCTTATAAATAGCTGCCATTGGTAAGTAGTAAGCTGAAACAGCACCCTATGGGCCTGCCTGCTCCCCAAATACCCTGCAGGGCCGGCCTGGGATGCTGTTTCATGTAGAACAGAAAGATATTAGAGGCTCTTTCTCCCAGGGTTGGTATTCTGCTTTATTCTTAGGCTTCCATGTGGTCAGAGCGGGAGAGTAGGATAAAAAGAGAGCGTCCACACGTGGGCTCAGGGTTTTCTATGGGTCAGGAAAGGGGAGGGGTCAGCCTTGGCTTCAGGCCAATCCCATCGCAGGGGTCAATCCATTGGTCTTGCAGGGGTTACAGGGTTAAAGGGATATACCATTCTTAAAGCAGTAGGGTATTGGGTTACAACATCTCACCCTTTTTTTGTTTAAAAGAAGAGAGAAGGTTATTCTGGATACAACTTAAGATCTTTCCCACCACTTGGGGTTAGTAGGGGCTTTAGATTGTTTCAGGGTTTTCATCTCTATGTGATTTACCATGGCGACAGAGGGCATGAGACCACGAATGGCCTTGAGAACCAAGTGATGAAGGATTCCAAATGCCAGTATTACAAGGAAAAGAATAACAAAGAGTAACAAAATAGTTTTGACTATTGAAGTCCACCACCCCGTGAATCCCCAGCCCTTGAACAGTTCGTTGAACCAGTCTTCAGATTCTTGCTTCACTTGTCCGATCAAGGTTTTCATGTCTCGGAGGGCAGCATGGACCTTAGGAGCTTTCGAGGTCAGGTTCATGCAGCAAAGTCCTTCAAATTCCTGGCGCTCATGTCCATGTAGCAGCAGGAGAAAATCTATGGCAGCACGATTTTGTAGTGTGGCCTGCCTGGTAATTTGTTCGTCTTCTAGGAGGGAGCTGATGGCAGTGGATGTCAAATTTGCCTGTTTGACTACCCAACACTCTAGGTGGCCCAATTCACCCAGAGCCTTGGCTGCTGCTGCCCATGGAAGAAACAGGGATACAGCAACTCTTTTAGATTTGGCCCAATGGAAAATTTCAGAGTCACAATCTTTGTCCACATTGTTTGCACTTCTCTTTTGGATTTTATTTACTGATTTGTTTTTATGAGTTCAATCTTTAATTAAGGTTTCATTGGGTGCCAACAGGGACAACCGCCCAAAGGTACATGGTCCTCCTAAAAGCTTAGAGGGAATTCCTGCCCATGCCCGATCTCCACAAATCAAGAACAACCCCTTAGGGAGGCTTTTGGGACTTGTGAGAGATGGGGAGTTTGCTGCAAGGTGACTTAGAACCCCGCACCACATTTTGGCCGTGAATTCCTCTCTATATTGTATTACATTGTAGAATTCTTTGGTGTCAGAAGGTTTTGGATAAATTACAAGCTGAATGCAGTATTGTGCCAGATAGGAACCTAGCAGCTCTAATTCCTGAGGTTCCTGAGCTGCTTTTGGCAAATTGGGCAGCAGTTCCTCCATAGGGTTCTCTTCTGTTTGCCGCCTATTAGTTTTGTATACTGAAATTGTGTGTATCCCGGGAATTTCATTGTGCATCTCCATTGCAAAGCTGGCTGAATATTCTCCAGCTTTCAAGGGAACTCCTACCAGGCAGGTGGACATAGGATTTTCTGCTGCTGCCGAGGACAGGCATATGTTTTCCTGTTGGAGTGTCTTTGCCAGGGTCACCCAGACGTTTTGACGTGGCTGAGGGACGATCCATGCAGCTGCCTGACTGTTCAGTGTTAACAGGATGACAACTTGGATAGGGTTCATCACGAGTTGAGTGGAAGGGAGGTATTCTCTAAAAAGAAAACAAACATTTTAAAACATGTTAAAAGTCTCTGAGTCTGCTGGGAGGTCGTCTTCTGTGTCAGTTCTCTCTCCTCTCCGGCGGCGTCTTCTTTTCGAAGCAACTGTGACTTGCTTCTCTTCCTCTTCAGCTGGAGTTGGTTGTTTGGGGACATAAGGCTTCACCCATTTCTGGGGAATCCACCAAGGGCCTGAGGGAGTGGATACGCACGCATAACCACGTCCCCAGGTAACAAGCTCATAGGGACCTTTGGTTTCCCAGGTTTCTGGATCCCTAATCAAAACTGGTGGATGCTCAGACAGCTTGAACTGTTTGCCACTGTTAAAATGACGAACCACAGGAGGATTCATGTTTTCAAATGAACAGTTCAAGAAATTGATAGTGAACAGGGCTTTACACAGCTTCTGCTGTGGAGACATCCACACAGTTGAATTGCTCTGTCTAGCCAGAACATGCTTGAGCGTCTGATGTGCACGCTCAATCACAGCTTGGTCTGTGGGGGAGTGGGGGATGCCGGTCTTATGTTCCACTCCCCACTGCTGGACAAATTCCGGGAACTCCCTGGACACATACGCTGGGCCATTATCTGTTTTGATTTCCTTAGGGATCCCCAACACTGAAAAAGCTTGCACTAGGTGTTGTTTGGCATGCACAGCTCTTTCTCCTGCGTGGGCAGAGGCATAAACCGCACCTGAATATGTGTCAATGCTTACATGAACGTATTTGAGGCGACCAAAACTGGGAATGTGTGTGATGTCTGTCTGCCACACCTCACAGCTGCCAAGGCCTCGGGGGTTAACCCCTGCACCTAGCGATGGCATGGCCTGGAGCTGGCAGCTGGGACAGGTGGCCACAATGGCTCGAGCCTGACTCCGTGTTAGCTTGAACTGACGGATCAGACCTGGCACATTCTGATGGTATTGCTAGTGGCTCAGCTTTGCCTGTTGGAAGATGTCTGGGAGGCGTGCTTGTTCTGCTGGGGTGGCAAGGGAGTCTGCCTGACGATTCCCTTCTGCGATCTCGCCTGGAAAATCGGTGTGTGACCTCACATGCATCACATAGAACGGATGTTCTCTATGAGAAATCAGACAGATTAGTTTTGACAGCAACCTGAAAAGCTGCTCATTGTCAACCTCTTTGAGCACTGCCTGCTCCGCCCTGGACACTACTCCCGCTACATAAGCTGAGTCTGTTACCAAGTTGATTGGCTCTGAGAACTTCTCAAAAGCTCTTACCACTGCAGCCAGTTCAGCTACCTGAGGCGAACCCTCCACAAACTCAACATCAGCTTCCCAATGCTGAGTCTGAGGATTTCTCCAAGTCATCACCGACTTGTGGGAAGCCCCAGAAGCGTCTGTGAACACTGTGAGAGCTTTGAGTGGTCTCCGACTCCTCACGAGGAATGAGGTGGAATTCCTCATTGAACAGCTTGTGAGACGGGGCATGGACTGATATTTGTCCACTGTAGCTGTCCAGAGACAACTGGAGACTGGCATTGCTCTGGAGCAAGTGCTCGAACATCTCTTTTGTCAGCCTCTCAGGAGAGTTCCTTCCCTCCTCAGAGAGTTTGACTGGAAGGTGAATACAAGTAAAGTCACAACCTGCCAGCTCATATAGTCTCATCCTTGCCTTACGAATCAGCTGAGCTATGAGTTCTTGTGGCTTTGTGATGGTTTTGGGTCTTTGGTGGGAGAGGAAGACCCACTCTATGATTAAGAGCGAATCTCTCTGCCCCTCGATCCACTGGAATATCAAACCGTGTAAGTGTGGTAGTTTTCCCAGAATTATGAATTTGAAAGGCAGTTCAGGCTTGTAGCGATGAGCCTGCCTCTCTGCTAGAGCTTTCTGTAGCTTTTCGATTGCAGTTTTTGCCTCTGGGATCAGTTCCCTGGGAGAAATCAGCTCTCTCTCCCCCTTCAATAAATTGAAAAGGGGCTCTAGGTCCTCATTTGTGAGGCCTAGCCAGGGCCTAACCCAATTCAAAGACCCACACAAGGAATGGAGATCTGCTAAGGTTTTTGGGTTACAATTAATGTCCAATTTCTGAGGAACAATGGTCCTTGCAGTGATTTCCAGGCCCAGGTACTTCCAAGGTGGCATCCTTTGGACTTTATCCTCCTGCAATTGAAATCCAGCAGAGGTTAAAACCTTAACCACTAGGTCAAGCGTGTGTTGGAGTATAGAGTCATCGGGGGCACACACAAGCAAGTCATCTACGTAATGTAGGATGATAGCTTCCTTTCTCTGAGCACGCACTGGAGACAGCAATGAGGCCACATACCACTGACATATGAAAGGACTACACTTCATCCCTTGAGGGAGCACTTTCCAGTGGTAGCGCTTCATTGGGGCTTCTCTGTTGATGGTAGGAACAGAGAAGGCAAACCGTGGAGCATCTGCTGGGTGTAAAGGGATTTGAAAGAAACAGTCTTTAATATCTAAAACTGCCAATTTCCAATTTTGAGGGAGCATCGTTGGAGAGGGCATCCCTGGTTGAAGTGATCCCATGTCTGCTATAATTTTGTTTATTTCCCGGAGATCATGTAACAATCTCCATTTGTCCTTCCCTGGTTTCTTAATTACAAATACCGGGGAATTCCAAGGACTTGTAGTTTCTTCTATGTGTCCTTTTGCCAATTGTTCTGCTACAAGCTCCTCCAGCGCCTTAAGTTTTTCTTTACTCATCGACCACTGAGCTGTCCAGATTGGAGAATCATCTAACCATGTCAATTTGTGGGCAGGGCGCTCCTCAGTGGCCGCCTTTAAAAATCCTGAGGACTTTTGGGGATTACCATTTTCATTCCCCACTGAGACATGGTATCTCTTCCCCACAGGGGGCACTTATAGTCTGTAACAAACAGACGGACACTAGCTATTTTTCCATCCGGCCCCTCAATTTGCACGATGCTTTTTGATATTTTTGCCAATTTGATTCCCCCTATACCTTGGATTTTGCCTGCCACGGGTTGCAATTCCCATTGTGACGGCCACATCCTTTCGGGTATGATCGTCACATCTGCCCCTGTGTCCAGCACCCCCTCCACATGGAGATGGTCTGAACCATGGGTCAGATTGCATGCCACAGAGGGTTTTTCCTCACCCACCACCTCTGCCCAATAGACTTCAGGTGATTTTCCTTCTGCTGTGATTTCCTTTGGAACAGGGATGGCCTGGGCGAGGATTTGCCCCTCGTTCAGGTAATAAGGTGGTTGTGAGCAGCGTGCTAAGAGAACGAAAACCTGAGACATTTTCCTTCTTGGATAATGGAAGTAATTCCATCTCCAAGGGTGTGTGTGCTGTGTCCCCCATAACTAAATACTCACAGCGCAGTTCCAAATGCAACAGCGTCAGGTCCAGTGAAGTGCTAGACAGATCCACTGTAATTGCTGTCCACTCTGTTGACATAAAATAAACACCTTTAGTGGTCTTAAGATTGAGACGACCAAAAGGCGTCCAACCCTTGCCAATTGAATATTTAACATTAATGCTATCATTAACCCCCACACCATTTGTCCCGTCCTCCCCCTTAGTTTTAAAGAGAGAGGTTTTTTCCCGTGTGGCACCCGCAGTATTTATATCTTTGCGCGTTATGGTATTTATGGCGGGTACGCGCTGTACACCTAGTTTTTTTGTTTGTTGGTCTTCTTCTGTTTCTGGTTGTGTGGGCAATCCCTTGCATAGTGTCCAGTTTTCTTGCACTGGAAGCAGGTGATGTGCTGCAGCTGCTGTGGTGGTACCGGTTGCTTCCTTGGTCCTGGTGTCATAGCTGCTGCAGATCGTGAGTGTGCTGGTCCTGGATTCCTCTCTGGTGCACTGAACAGTTCTGCTTTTCTGGTGCAGGCTTCTATCATCTGTGCTAAGCTAGGTGGTGGGTCGAGGGGAAGACTAAGTATGACCCTGCGACATGATTCATTAGCGTTTTTCTGAGCCATCTCCTTTAGTAGCTCTGCCTGCACCTTTGGGTCCGAGACTTGTCTCTCCACCTGTGCACGGAGGCGATCCAGAAACTGCAAGAAACTTTCTGAAGGAAACTGTTTAATATTAACATAACTACCTGTAACTTCAGCAGTAGGTAATTGATGGAAAGCTTTTTCTGCTGCTAGAGAGATCTTATCCAAAACAAATTTAGTTAATAAGCGTGCCTGTTTATCAGGGTTTTCAAATTGTCCCTCTCCTGTTAGGTGTTCCTGTGTAATATCATTATTATCCTCATCTTTTGCACTTTCTGGGCTTTGTTGTAGTTCCTGCAAAAGTACTCTTAAAGATCTTTTCCAAATGCTTTCCCACAATTCGAATTCCGAAGCTGAAAGTAAACATCTGAATAAATCCTTAATATCATTAGGTACCATCTCATGAGAACTAAATGTTGCTCTTAAAAATCCTTTAAACATTTCACGGTGTCTGCCAAATTCTCTTTGAACCTTACAAATTTCCTTTTTATCTTGGTATGGTAGTGGCTGATATGTTCTCCTGCCATTTCTCCTACCCATATAAATGACAGGAGCCACAGACGGAATCTGAGTTTCCAGATCGAGGGTTTTAGGGATAGGCACTACCCCTCCCCCTGCTCTGGGCTGTGTTATCTGTGTATTCTGTCCCTTTGCAGAGACAGCGTCCTGAGCGATGGGCGGAGCCGAGGGCCTTATCTCAGAGGGAGGTCCCATAGAACCTGTAGAACCAGTATTCCCACATCCACCCCCACCCCCACCCCCATCTGTGCTAGCCTGATAGCTTGGGGGAGGGGATGGCAAAACCTGAATAGAGTGAGAATTGCCCTGAATACCCAGGGGCCAGGATGAGTTTGGGGAGGGGTTTAAGGGTGTTAGCAGAGGAGAAGGAGTATTATGGGAAGAAGAAGAGTTTAGTGCCATGTGGCTGGAGCCATTTTGGGGTCTGCTTTCAGCAGGAGACACGTGGCTGATAGCCTGAGTTAGAGAGACAGAGGAGTCAGATTTCTTAGGTGAAGAGGGAATAACACATGCAGAGGGACAGATACAAGAACTGGTTGTCTCTGAAGCAGTTTGCTGTGGCTGCCTGTTATTTCCTGTTTGAAGTAAAAGTTTTCTAATTTGCAAAAATATTGGGATGAACATTAAGGCTTTTTTATCCCCATTTTTGACTTTTAAAGTTAATAAATCTCCAATTTCATTCCAAAATAAAACCGAATTCATATCTGCCAAATTAAGATCAGTTCTACAGACAGCCACTTAGCAAAGCGTTCTAGTTTTCTGTTAGTAATATGCACATTTGCAATCTTTAAAAGTTCTCTAATTTGTGAAGCCACGCTCTTTTTCAAATTAGAATGCTGGGAGCCCATATTTCCACAGCAAGTTACTCTAATATCTCACTACAAAGCACAGTTAAAACACAGTAAGAGAAGGCTGCTAGCTGCCGGCAAAACTGGCACCTCCCCCCACAGAGAATCACAGGCTGCAGCAAAAATGGCGCCTCTCTTTGAAATCAGCTGTCTGGCGTGATACTGTACACACGGCAGAAACTGTTTCAAGGCGGCCTTGCTGCCCCCACCAGTGTCTCCGGCTGCATACAGCTCCAAACCCCCAGGGCAGATGCTGTGCAGCCCAGCTCCCGGCACCTTGATGTAACAGAAAAAGCACCTCAAAATCCCCCTCCCCACGGAGGAAAATTTATACTTACCACTCTGTGCGAAGTACCAAGGAGCTGAAGAACTGTACTTTGTAATCTGTTCCTGAAACCGACCACCCTATTGCTGAATGGTTTACCGGTTTTGTCCCCTTAAGCTAGACCTGCTAGAAAGCAAGTTTCGCCCATAGGGTAGTTGGGCTTCCCGTCGGCTTTTTAACCCTTCAAGGGTCACAGCCTCTCACGTGGATTTTAATTTAAAAAAAGACCACGTTCCGGGCGCGAACTGAAACAGCACCCTATGGGCCTGCCTGCTCCCCAAATACCCTGCAGAGCTGGCCTGGGATGCTGTTTCATGTAGAACAGAAGGACATTAGAGGCTCTTTCTCCCAGGGTTGGTATTCTGCTTTATTCTTAGGCTTCCATGTGGTCAGAGCGGGAGAGCAGGATATAAAGAGAGCGTCCACACGTGGGCTCAGGGTTTTCTATGGGTCAGGAAAGGGGAGGGGTCAGCCTTGGCTTCAGGCCAATCCCATCGCAGGGGTCAATCCATTGGTCTTGCAGGGGTTACAGGGTTGAAGGGATATACCATTCTTAAAGCAGTAGGGTATTGGGTTACAACAGTAAGCTTTTTGAAAAGTGCTAAAATTAAGGACATAAATGTGTGAACAAAAATCCAAATTTGGAGGAAACAATGTTGAAGAATATAGGGGACATACAAAGTAAAATATTCCAGTTTGGAATAAGTTTCAGTGCAAGATATATTGAATATACTGCCAGACAATGTCACTTGGTTAAAGATTCAAGAAAAATATGTGCTATCTTTAATGAATTGCACTGATCTCATCTGACTGATGAAGGATCTTATGCAAGCCAAAAGAAAACGTACTGGCTCAGGGATTGTCTAACAAATGTTTCATCTGGTAGTTTGTAGTGATGTATAGTTACATATCAACATATGGATATAAAAACCCATGTGTGAGCACAGATATTTCTTAGCAAATTAATTTAATTCTTCATCTCTGCTGCTGGAATTTCCTAAGTCTAACTAAGATAGGTTAAAAAAAAACCCCAAAAAACAAAAAACAAATGTTTTCTAATGCAGATAACTTAGAGGCAGAAAAGCTTTACTTTTATACTGTACCTGAGATTTGAAACTTCAATAACTAAAATACTTTTGAGAGAGATTTTATTGGATTTCTTTAGCTCTTTTTTCTCCCCTATGTGCACTGAACTAGAATTTCAAGACTGCTGAGTGATGTCATTTTACTTAATAAAACTTGCTGGAGGGTCTTTGAAATTTTATGGCTTCTGCAGCATAAAAAAATCAAAACCATGCAATATTCCCAGTTCCTGGTAGGAGTTCCCAGAGGAAGGAATTAGTTTTCGCTTAACCACGAGAGTGCTTAGGTTGTGGGCAGAAAGACTCAGGGAGCATCAAACTAAAATTTGTTTCTGAAAATGCTGAGGCTCGTTTGATGTTTCATACTTTGAAGAGAAGCTTAGCTTAGCTGAAAGCTGCAATGAAGGATGACAATGTGTTCAGAGGTCCTTTGAACAGAACTTTAACACTAATTACAGGAAAGACCAGGCAGACACCAAGGCACTAACATTTTTGCTAAAGATGCACAGCAGGAACTAAGGATGTTTTGAAACAAAACTGATTGCTAGAGAAAGAATTCAATCTTCATGTTATGTAGCTTCTGTTCTTCTTTTTGTTAGGATTTTTGCTTTGTTTTTACTCTACTGATGGCTTGAATGGCTCTATATGTTTCTGCAATAATTTCAAGTAATATATCCTGAAAATTGTGGGAAAAATTGAATAAAGTCTGTAACTTGGATTTTAATACATTTAAGCTATACATCCAATTCAGATTAATTTTTCTCTTTCCAGTTTCTCTTGATTTTTGCTTTGAATAATTGTATTAAAAATACCAAAAAAATAAAATATAAAAAAATTTTTGAATAAAGCGCAATTTTGCAAGAAAAGTTATATCTAAGATAAAAGACTGAAGTTTGTCAAAATTAAGTGGACAAGGGAAAACTCCATTGCATAATACATTTTGACATCAACTGAAATATCTTGGAGTAGGGAAGAATTGTGTAAGAAAAAATGATTGAAAAATTAGAAGTAGTTACTGCAATAATCAGGAATTAGAAGGGGCCTCTGAAGTCTAGTCTTGGGATATGACAGCTCAGTATAGCTCTTCTTAGATTGACTTGCACCTGTTTTGATGGCTCTTTATACTCTGGTTGGTAGCCTCATTCATTCAGACCACCACTCCTGCAGTACTTAAACCTCCTAATTTTAAATGAATTTTATTGTGATCTATTCTAAACCCTTGTTATCCACTATTATCATCATTTAGTTGTACCTCCGAGAACATGCTGACCTACTAAAAATCCTTACTACCAAATCAGACATGTCATTTGTTCATTATTGTTTTGGACTTTTCTTCATTGGATTTCCTAGTAAGGGTTAGCTGGCCCTCGAAATCTTGGAGGATTATTTTGACGTGAATAGGCAATGGAAATACCTCTATCCTGATTTCTAATGGTCTGGTACTCTAGTTTATTCACTGCTTTCCCCTGTTAGGATAAAAGGAAATGAAGGTTGCATTTTGTCTTTTGGACTGTATCAGTATCATCTGAACTGCTAATGACTACTTTTCCCCTATTTCTGCTCTTATTTGTGTAGTTTCTTTATGTATGTAGTGTGTTTAATGTTTGTTCTTGATTTTAATATTGTACAATCAGTTCTACTTCAGACTATGTTTATTTTCTTTCTGCAGATTTTGTTCTATAACATTCAACTTTTTCTTTAAAAATTAAGCTTTTCATCCTCCTTTTCCTACATTTATTTTTTAATCCTATCATGCCCTGAAGAAGGATCTGGAATCTATTTAAATTTCTGATAGTATTTTTACTTTTCTAAGACATATTTCTTTGATTTCAAGAAATTCTGAACTTGTAAATTCAAGTTCTTAAGGCCTTATTTCCTTTATTTTTAATAACCAGGTCTCTTCACTGATGAAATGTGAGCATTTGAAATTCAAAAATTTATCACAGAAGTCTAAAATTCTCCTATTTAACAGAAATAAAGTTTTGGTAGTTGATATACCACTTTCCCCCCACCCTTCTTTCATGTCCATGATCACCAGTTATGATCACATTTTAAGATCTTACTGAAATTACTTCTGGCATTATTTTTCATTATTGATTAGTTGATGAAAAACTTCATTACCTATAATGCTCCAGAATATAGAGACATGTTTTACATATTCCAGAACATAGAGACTGGCATTGTCAGGTCTATCATTAGGAGATTAACGTCATCGTACTGATGTATTGCATTCTCCTACTTTATTTCTGCATATTTTTTTCTATCCAAATCCAATCGAGGGACTCTATTACAGTACTATACTAACACAACCTGGTTTATAAAGCGTTCCTATTTTTTTTTTTCTTGAAGCAGGTTTTAGTTTATTCTTGGCTATTATTTTATTCTTTGCATCTGATACAGAACCACTTGCAGTGGTATTCATCATCTTTACTCTTATATCCGTGTTTCCAGAATTATTTGTGTCAGGAAGTAGCTGACACAATCATGCTATGTCATGATTGCCACATTAATAACTGCTTTCAATAATTCTGGTGGCATTATTTGATATCTGAAGCCCTGAACACAGCACAAACCATTCAAGTACCACTTGCTCTTTTGCTCATTTTTCATTTCAATGCTTTGCATCCAAGCTTTCACTATTTACATTACTTACCTGAAGTTCTCACCTGTTACAATACAACTTTCTGATGTATAATCCTGTTTTATTTGCTGCCATAGTTTTATTTGTCTGCTCTTCTCTGCAAGTTTTATGGTCACATGTAAAGTTACATACATACCTCTCAAAATTCTTAAATTTGTAAGCTTTTTTTGCCAGAATAGACCAAGCTCAGCCCAAGTAATATTATTTCTTTAGACTGTGAGGTAAACAATACTTTCTCTAATCATGCTCCCGAATTTTTAAGCTTTCTTCTAACTCCCTTGAAGATTTATTAGTGTTTGAGCCATTTGTTCATCTTGTTGCATTTCCCTTTGCTCTCATAGGTAAAAAAAAATTCACTGAAGATAGCAAGTTTCCTGCTTTAACTATCTTCCCTGCCTTACCCAATGGACATTTTCCATGTGAACAGGCAAGTTCTAAGAAGCATTATTTTCTGAAATCTGCTGGATATCTTGCAACAAAATTTCTGGTGCTGTATCTTACATCTAATCTTGGCATTCAAGCTGGTGTCAAACAGACTTGTGTTTTGGTAGGAATCTAGAAACCTCTCTCCCTTCACTGTTCTATTCAAAGAGAGGGAATTTCTCTCCAGCTCTCAGCTGAGAAAATACATTGGCAGAAATACAGCAGAAAATGAGCTCTGGTGGAACAAGGTGTGCTCTTCCCTTACTTGGAACAAGTCTCTTTCATATTCCCACTTTCAGCTTTCAAATTCATATCTCAAGTGACCAAATTCATTAAAGCAAATGATAAACTTTGTCCTATTTTCAGTTAGGGATCACTTGCATGCCATCTGGAGTGCTTAGACTTCTCCTGCAAATATACTTCATTTACAATATATTGTCTTCCAGATTATTTTAATTTTTTTATTTTAATATGAATGAGGGTTTAACTATGCAATTTATACCTCAATTTTATTTTCTTTCAGCATACTTCTTACATACCCTTTGGTCCACCTCTTGTCTAAAGTAACTCATCCTATGAAATAAATTTTAAAAGAAAATTTAAAAGTCCGATCATTTCTTTTCAGCTATCACAGAATAACAGCATGAAAGCAAAGCTGATGAAAGCATCTAACAGACATTTGTAACAGCTGTTATGATTGGCAGAGACATACATATTGTTCACTACATCCTTAATCTTTCTTTTTATACCTCTAGATTTGTCTAGCTTGATTACCAATTTGCAGTAACTAATGTCATCCTAAAATAGGCAGTTCCTGAACAAACCAGTTACTTCATTATACATAGGAGTGACACAGATTTTTCATCTGGCTATTGTAAGTTTGCTGACTTCAACTACCTAATTTTCCATTTTGGCTTGCCACTACAAAGCCAACAGCAGCAAAAAAAAAAAACAAAAAACAAAAACAAAAACAAATATAAAATCCCAAAACAAAAAAAAAACAAAAATAGCCTAAAAACCACCAAAAAACCTATTTTTTTCACAATCTAAGACTTGCAATGTATCAATGAATATATATATATAAAACCCGCCATGACCAGTGATTAAGCAGTAGTTTATCAACACTCAGTATATCAAACAAAGATACTCAGTATATCAAAGATTCTCAGTATGTACACTACATTAGAGGTATCAGTGAGGTCTGTAACTACAGTCAACATGGGGTACAGAGCTCAGTACCATTCAATGGATATAAATTTCTCTCCTCTTTTATCCAAACTGAGTTATCTAAAAGAGATTATATTAAGGAACTATCCTCCACTGAACATTCAAGTAATATTCTTTCTATGAAGCCACAGAACTATTACTGAAGACAATGTCAGACACATTCTGTGATAGGATAAAAGTCTTATTTAGTGAAACTAGACAGATTCATAGGATCTAACAACAGGCTCCTGAGATTGCAAATTTATCCTGCCTAAGATCAGATCCTGTCCTGATCACCATCCTTTGTGTCATGTCTTTTGGCCAGGTATTTTTGATCTAAAAGGACAGTTAACATATTTTTGTGCCATTCTTTCTCCAAATTGGAAGGTATAGAAACGTGATATAAGTAAAAAATGTTCAGCTGTCCTCATAATTATGTAAATGACATGTCACTTTGCCAATTAAAGCAAAGCCAAAACATATTTTTTTTAAAAAACAAAGAAAACAAAAACAAAACAAGAATAAAAGAAAAAAACACCCCGAATTTACCTTAGGCAATGTCACTAAATTTTAGCAGGAAATCAAGAAAAATAAAAAGTCTTTTCTCAATGAAACAGTTGCAAGTGATTCTTATTAACCTCAGCACCTGTTTTAGAGAGCTTAAATTTCAACACAGAGCCTGAGGCAAGTCAGTGCCCTGGGATGGGATATGGCTACCCAGCAAGCTGAATAGAAATCCACTCAGTTAATAAGAGATACCAGACACAAGAACTGTTCTTCAATTTCCCTCAGGCAGCACTCTATCCATCACCGCAATACCCTAAAAAGATTCCTTACCCTCCTTCCCTCCACTGATTTGACCAGAGTGCTGTTTTTCACCTCCATTTCCCCAATGCCTGTGTCACTGGAGAGGCTTCTACTCCCTCTCCTAACAGTCCCTGGGAAGAAAAAGATTGTGTCTCAGCTTTCATCCACTGCAGGGACCAGAGCCACTTTCCCAGGAGTGCTTTAGATGCCAGAAAGTCTCAGGATGCAGAAGGAAAAAAAGTGTTAGCTTATTACAAGTCCTCACCACCTTTCCCAATTTCTTTTTCAACTGGGGACAATGTGCTGGTTTTGCACCCCTTAGGAGCTGTCAGTGGCTGCAATCTTCTATCTCCAGCCTTAAGTGCATGAGTCACTAAGCATTTCTGCTAGATGAGCAGGATGCTTGTAATCACCAATTTTTGTCTCCTGATCTTGGTGTCTTATGGCACCAACTTGTTCTTTATTTTCTTGCCAGGATCTCTACTGGCTTCAATCTATTGTTTGGATCCATCTGTCCCTGCACATCTCCTTTGTTCTTTTTTTTAGGCAGTCTTTCTTCTCTGATCTAGGTGTCTTAGAAGATGAATGTAGATGTATTGTAATATTCTTGACCTTCTCAAAAAGATGCTATTAACCCATGCCAATTTTAGTCTTCTATCCTTCCTGCACTTGCTTCACACCCACACTTTCACACCTTTTGACCTTTCTCTGTCTTCTTGTGTTGAGGAAACAGACATTTAAAATTTGTCATTATGTTAAAAGTAACATAACATAGTATTGTTAATTATTTAAAAGGAACACTTTTTAAAATTGTAAGAAATTTTAAAAAATAGTTATAGTTCATTTAATAAAATTTTGGAACATACCTACGCATCAAAAGCTTACACTAAACATTTAGTTTAGAAAAATTGATTCTCAGCATATTTATGTGAATAGAACTCCACCTCCCCCAAGGGATGAAGGATGAATCTTTTGGGGATTTTGCTAGCTTTCTTTCTTCTGTATCTGTTGATTCAGCAGAGCCCAATTTACAATGTGGACCTTTATAACAAGATGAGCTGTAACAATATCAGATGGCTTAGGCAAACTTTGCCCTGCCTATTCTTTCTCCATGTATCATCCACCTTTTTTTGGCTCATTCTTTGGAGCTCAAAATCTATTCTGAACTCTCCCTAACTCCTAACTTATATTATCGCAGTTCTTCTCATTTACAAAGACAGAAGTTTCAAGACTGCCAAATTCATTGCAGCATGAACACCAGACAGGGCACATTTTTTTTATGTGTCTCTGAACTTACCACACATCTAATCAGTACCACCAACCACTATCAAGAAAGAGCAGCAGCAATAGCAACAAACAAGGGAAAAAGACAGTGAGAGATATCTCCGTACACTTTCTTCAGGTCTTCATGTTAAGAAGATTGAGCTGTTTTTCCAAATTCCACTCTTTGACGAGACAGGTGGCTATGTTAACTATATATTAAAATTTTAGCAAATAGGCTTTAAAGACTATTTTTTGATATAATTTCACGATTACAAGCCACACCATTTTGACTAAAATTTTGCTCCCACCCCGGAAATGTGGCTTACACTCAGGGGCGGCTAATATGTGAATAATTTTCTGACATTTCCAACCCCAGAAGTGCCAGACAGGGTGCTGAGCCAAGCACCTGCCAGTAAAACACGGCTTTACGCGATTCTTACAAATTGGTTACTCTGTTTCACGGCGGGTGGAACCGGGCTCCGTGCAGGCAGCGTGGGGAGGGGGAAGGCGGGGGACTCCCTCCATCAGGCAGCGCAGCCCAGGGGAGAGGCGGGGGACTCCGTGCTGACATCCCCATGGCTCAGGGGAGAGGCGGGGGGCTCCCTCCTGCTGGCCCTGCGGCCCGGGGGGATGCAGGGACTCCCTCCTGCTGGCCCTGAAGCCCAGGGAGAGGCGGGGGGCTCCCTTCTGCTGGCCCCGTGGCCCGGGGGGAGGCAGGGGGCTTCCATCCTCGCCTGCCGCCTCCGCCGCAGGAGCAGGCAGGCTCCCATCCCCGCCTGCCGCAGGAGCGGGGGGGCTCCTTCCCCTCCTGCTGCCGCGGGTGCCAGCAGGCTCTGTCCCCCCTGCCACCGCGGGGCAGCACCGGGCCAGGCGAGCGAGCCCGGCAGCAGCGGCAGCTGGCCCCCAGTGGCCCTGCCAAGCGGCAGTGCCGAGCTGGGCCACCTGGCCCTGTTGGCAGCCCCGAGCGGGCCGAGCCCTCACAACCTGAGCCAAGCCAGTAAACACCCCGATCCCGTGATTCTGTTACTATGTGGCAACTTTGTTGCACGCGGGTCCTCGCGGCAAACGACAGAGCGGCTTATAATTGGGTGCGGTTTGTGTATGACCAAAGAACAAAATGTTGCCGACACCCAGAGATGTGGCTTATAGTCAGTGCGGCTTGTAATCGTGAAATTATTGTATATTAATGAGCATTCTTTGTGTATGCTATATTAACCCCAAAATTATTATAATATTTATGGTTATAAGAATATTGCAATTCTGCAAAAATAATATAAGCAGAGGCATGACTATCACTTCGAGAAAGTTTCAAAAGTGGTCTTGAGTGATTTAATGTTTGATACACCAGCTCTTAAATGCCCATAATAACATTTTATTTGCCCATATAGCCTTCCATTATAAGTGGTTCATCCAGGAGCAATTTGCACTTTAACCTCATGTTTTTGAAGCTGAGGCATTTCAAATCAAAGCAAAATACTTTGATTCCAGTCTAACCATTCGATTCAGCTGTTTGCAAATGACTACCTATCATGTTAAAAATGCAATTGAAGACAGTTTGGAAAATATCATCTATTAGTGTCGCAATTCAGTTTTAGATTTGTTCTTTCCTTCTATGAGGAAATGTTTTAAAGAAATTGGTCTGTTACATTTCCTAAAGACTACTAATAGTTTCAGTAGTATGTACCTAATATTGTTATGGACTTGATCCTAAAAACTCATTAAAATATTGCTTTACAGTAAGATATTTACATTTTTTGTAATATATAGGAATTAAACTTACTATGTCCATGTGCTTTACAGGTTTAACTAAGGTGATTCTTTTCCTTTATGAATTCATGGGATGGGATCCTATGGTGGTTTTCAAGAAAATGGCTACACCTTAACACTTGCAGCATGTTAGGCATCTTCAAAATACACTGTTCTTGCAAGAGTCAGGTATTACTTAAATTCAACAGGAGATGCTAAATAAATAAATTAATTAATTTAATTTAATTTGTATTTCTATCAGAATTTTTGCACATTGACTCTGGACAGACATTTGTATAAATGGATGTAACTGTTATGTTTCTGTTTCAGTAAGTAAAATGCTTTCAGGAAGCATCAGGCATATTGAGATTGTTTTGCACAGATGGTCTGTTTGTTCATGCACTGTAATTGGAAACCTTTGGGATATGTCAGAATTATTGTGCATACAATCATAAGAAAATAAAACTAGAAGGAACATGGGGAGATCATCTAATTTTGTGTCCTTTGTAAAGCAGGATCTATTTCCTGACAGGTGCCTGTTTAACTTGCCATCAAGTACTGCCAGTAATAAAGATTCCAGTCTCCCTAAGACACACTTCTCAGTGCTTTGCAGAACTGATAAATAAGAAAATATAACCACGGTCTGACTGAAGATCTTCTGCTGCCACTTAAGGCCATTCCTTTTCATCCTGTTTACCACAGACATAAAGAACAGTTCATTCTCTCTTCTCTATGGTAGCCTTTATATGCCAAAAATGGTTTAACCCCTTCTCAGTTTTGCCAGTACATATTGCCACAGTTTATCTGTGGTGCAGTCAGGTCAGGGCTTCAGACTGTAATCTCGCTGCACATGTGCAACACATCTGCGTTTCCTTCCACTCTTCTGACCCTATGCCAGCTTAACTGGGTCAACTACTCTTCTGCAGTGTTGCAGGCAGTGTCAGTGCTCTCAAGAGCGTTGCCTGTGTGGTGTATGTGCCCTCAGACTCAGACACACATGGTGAATGTGTGCAGGCTTTCCTGAATTTACAGAAGCTGCCTGAGGACATTGAGCTAAATACAACTGGAAATCCCAACACACACTTCGAGTTCATCCAAAGCAATCCTGCACAGGAAATACCTCATAGGAGGGCCCAGATGTGTGACAGTTCTGTCAATGGGGTAGCAAGCTAACACTGACTTTTGTTAAGTTGTAGTTGTTTAAACATGCAGACACATCTACAGCACATTATAATAAACTTTCAGGCGTTAATCAGCTGCCGTATTTGTGGTGCTCCACTCTCAGTACCAAGCTGAAGTTAACAAGGGAAAATATGTCCATGTACTTTATGCTGTAGAGAGATGCCAGCTTGAATATATAGTCTTGGAAATTCATTTGCAGCTTTGCCAGTAACACTTAATTAATGCACTCACTAAGGACCTTTATTCAGCTCCTGGAAATTCTAGGATTTTCAGCTATATAGGTTTTATCCCTTTGATCTCAAGAGTGAAACTTCTCCTTTCTTCTGTGCTTCTTGCCCAGGAAGCTGAAATGTAAAATGAAACTCTTTTGGACTTATAAGATTTAGGAATGAAACTTGCTATGTCCATGTGCTAACAAACACTATGGTAATTTTCAGTAATATGGATTCTTGCAACTCCACTGCCATTTCCCAGTATCTCAAGCTGAAGGAGAATAAGTAGGAACTTTTAGTTCAGGAAAAATAATTTCAGTTTGAAATCAACATGTTACAGAGGGCATTTACAGCTACATGATGGTTTAAAATGTTTTTAAAAAATAGGGAGGGAGGTTTTTTTCAGTCTTTTTAGGATTTTTTTTTCTTCAGAATAATCATGTTTATGTGTGAAACTTTTGAGATGATTTTTCATTTCAGCAAGGAAATTATATTTGGAATGCTAGAATTTGGAGCATATGGAAATGAAGCTTCCCAAGTAGACAGCTGAAAATGGCATATTCAGAGAGCCGCAGAGATCCATAGGAGGTGGTTAGCTGCCAGACTCTTGGGAATGTTTCAAGATAATCACTGGAGACTCAAATGTACCTGTAAACATTTGCTGAAAATATGGGATATGAAAGAAACAAAATATTTTGAAGCAGCATCCTAAAGAACTTATTTAATCAAAGTAAAATTTCTCCACCTAGGATTCATTGTTCTGTATTAAGGATATAATTTCTCCAAAAAAGTTACTAAAGTTCTAGTTTTATGAGACAGAAATAAAATAGCAGAAATGTGATGTGCTCTCTGCAATCAATAGGCTATATCACCACTAACATGTGTCTAGCACTGAAATTGTGCAACAAGATATAAAACAGTTACTGAAGGTTACCGGCTAAGTACCACACAAATCAGTGAAGGAAGATCTATATATAGAAATCCATTTGATGCTTCGTAAAAGTACTCTGGCAGGAAAAAACACTTTGAGATTGCAAGTGAGACTTTGGTGTTTCTTGGCTGAAGTTCATCCTCTTCCTTTTAATCCACCCCCTTACTCTTCTCAAAAATTCCCTCCTCCAGTCCTTCCCTACACCACTATTAAAGTCTTTAGTTTTACAAGGTTGTTAATACAGTAAATTCACGAATACAAGCCGCACGGACTATAAGCCGCACTGCTGGTGTGTTGGCAACATTGTTGCCTCTGTCAATAGATTAGCCGCACCCGGAATATTAGCCGCAGTTTAGTTCGCAGCGAACTTTCACAAAGTCGTCATTTAGTAACACAATCGCGTATTGCCGGGGTTTACTGGCTTACTGCCGACCTCGGAAACATTGTTTCCAAGTGAAAAAAGACACAGACGATAGCTGCGGCACCGTTCCCTGCAAGTTTTATTTACAAGCCGAAAAAGACAGGAACAATAGTGTGGTCATTTTGCGAGCATTCCCAACGGATCCGGGTTGCCTTTAAACAGCCGCTGAGCCGCGCGGGCGGGCAGCCAAGCACCGAGCGGAGCCACATCTCCGCGCCGGCACGGCCACCCGCTCAGCGAGCGCCGCCCTGCCACCCGCCCCCTCAGCCCCGCGGGCGAGCAGCCGAGGTCCCCAAACTCAGCTCTTTCCCTGCCACACGCATTGGCGCAAATGTGCCTGTCCTGTGAGCTCAGCGAGCGCCGCCCTGCCACCCGCCCCCTCAGCCCCGCGGGCGAGCAGCCGAGGTCCCCAAACTCAGCTCTTTCCCTGCCACACGCATTGGCGCAAATGTGCCTGTCCTGTGAGCTCAGCGAGCGCCGCCCTGCCACCCGCCCCCTCAGCCCCGCGGGCGAGCAGCCGAGGTCCCCAAACTCAGCTCTTTCCCTGCCACACGCATTGGCGCAAATGTGCCTGTCCTGTGAGCTCAGCGAGCGCCGCCCTGCCACCCGCCCCCTCAGCCCCGCGGGCGAGCAGCCGAGGTCCCCAAACTCAGCTCTTTCCCTGCCACACGCATTGGCGCAAATGTGCCTGTCCTGTGAGCTCAGCGAGCGCCGCCCCGCCCCCGCCCTCTCAGCTGCACTCCCCCTGCCCCCTCAACCACCCTGCCCCCGCGCGCTCAGCCGCCCCGCCCCCGCGTGCTCAGCCACCCCGCCCCCGCGTGCTCAGCCACCCCGCCCCCGCGCGCTCAGCCGTACGCCCCCGCCCGCTCAGCCACCCCGCCCCCGCCCGCTCAGTCGCCCACCCCCTCCTCCGCGTGAGCCCAGCTACCCGCGCAGCCGCACAAGGGCGGCCAACCGCGCAGCCGCAGAAAACTGAAAACACTTAAAAAAATACAGAAAAATATCACACTTTTATTAAACTTTTAAACAGTTTCATTTTTCATTCATCAGCCGCTTCATCAGCGGCTTCATCTTCCGTGAAACCGTCGAAGTTTTCGTCCTCCGTATCGGAAACCAGCAGCTGGGCAATTGTAGGATCCAGCGAACGTGAGGCGGTTTCGCCGGCACCTTCACCATCAGAGTTATCACCTTCGGTACTCCCGATGGCATTGCTGGTCAGTCCAGGAATGATGTCGGCTTTGGCGAACGCTCGGCTGATAGTTCGGGTAGTAACTTTACCCCAGGCATCCAGTATCCACTGGCACACTGTGGCGTAACTTGCCCGGCGCAGCCTCCCGGTCTTGGTATAGGAGTGTTCGCCTTCCAACATCCACTCTTCCCACAGAGATCGCATTTTAGACTTGAAGGAACGAATAATACCTATGTCCAGCGGCTGCAGTTCTTTGGTCAAGCCACCCGGTATTACAGCAAGCTTCGTCTTCTTTATTCTCGCGATTTCTGTCACGGTTTCCGTCGTATGGGCACGCATGGAATCCAAAATTAGCAGTCCCGGTAACTGATTAAAGAACCTATGCAATGTGCCGCCGTAAACGTCCGTTAGCCAAATCTGCATTGCTTCCTCATCCATCCAGCCTTTTGAATTAGCATGAATCTTTATTCCCTTTGGAAATCTCTCTTTAGGGAGGGTTTTTCTTTTAAAAATTACCATGGGGCATAATTTCTGCCCAGCTAGCGAAACGCCGAGGACGACCGTAAACGATGTCTTTTCATTCCCCGTGGTTCTTACCGGCACCGTCGGTGTTCCGGTGTGGTCCACGGTCCTCGTCAGCGGCATATCGAATGTGAGGGGTACCTCGTCCATGTTTATAATACAGTGCGGCTGTATACTGTTTTCAGAGATCTTCCCTTTGCAGTAACTCCGGAACCTGGCTACCTTTTCTTTGTAGTCCGCCGGCAGCCGCTGACACACCGTGGTCCGTGTACGGACAGAGAGCTCCTGTCGCCTCATAAAGCGGAAGCACCAAGACGCTCCTGCTTTAAATTCTTCTATATGCAATTGCTTTGCAATTGCTTTGGCTTGTATCCGAATGGCAACAGTAGATACACTTCGGCCAGCTGCCCTTCGCTCAGAAATCCACTGATAAAGTCTTTCTTCCAGCTCTGGCCATTGTGCTCTGCGGCGACGGAAACTTTTCTTTGTCTTCCTTGCAAGACGAAGTTGGTCTTCTTGCTGTTTCCACCTACGTACCATGCATTCATTAATGTGGAACGCTCTAGCTGCAGGTCTGTTCCCATGTTCTTTTGCATAGCTGATCGCTTTCAATTTAAACTCCGCGTCGTACGCTACTCTCTTCTCCGCAGCCATGCCGAGGGAAGAAGTCGCCGAGGGGAGAACGAGCCGAGAAGAGAACACGCTGAGGGCAGAGCACGCCGAAAAAGAACGAAGCGCGGGAACTCATCCTGTTAAATACCCCCCCGTCCCCCAGTAATGCCGTCATCCACAGGCAGACAATAAGCTGTTCTCTGATTGGTTCATCATCGGAACACCGGGAAACCATGGATTTCAAACTGTTTTGGCTCGGGACTGGACCGGCATGATACTAGGTAAGGGCAAATATCACATTTTTGTTAATAGATTAGCCGCACCGGAATATTGGCCGCATTTTCGGGTTTCCACCAAAATTTTAGTCTTCTTGCTGCGGCTTGTATTCGTGAAATTACTGTAATCTTTTTACACAATCTTCTTCTTGAGACTCACTTTAGTATAACATTTAGTATTTATGTAATTCTTTTTCAGTCCTCCCAAATTAAAAACAATAATGCTTACCAAACTCATCTGATATTCAGTGATGTGATTTGAGATAATCTTTCTGTCTTTATCTGTATTTGGGTCGTTTCAGATCATGCTTTGTTCCTCATTTAACCAAGTCTTAAATTATTTTGATTTCTCCCATAGAAATAAAGATAGTGAGTGTCATCTCCAGGTTTTATTTGGTTCTGAGCTAAAGCTGGGTTCACCAGGGTATTTGGTTGAGTTGGAGGATATGGTTGCCAACAGCTGTTGGTGTCGCAGCTTGACTGTGATCAGAGGGAGTTTGAAGAGTCCTGTAGCTATGAGTGTCAGTAGAGTACAGGCTACCCCACCTTTTGCAGGAGAGGTGACCATGATTTACTCACACACAATGACAACGATATCTTTTAATTCAGCTGGAGAAGGTTCTAACCATATAGATCCACTTGGGTGCCCAAAATAGGTGGTATCTTGGCACAGCTCTTTCTCAAAGAAAAAAAGAGAAATATTCTCCAAATAGAAGAGCAGAAATCCAAAGACTGGGACACCCTGCTTCACGCCACACAAACTGTGGTATTGGAGTTCTTCAGAATTGTGGTGGGTGCTAATTCCATCTTTTATCTGCCATTTTCCAAAACAGGCAGCAACAATAGCTTCTTCAGTCTATTGGGTGGCTCCAGCTGTGAGAGGGAAGTGGGGAAACAGCCAGATTCTGGGAACAGCAGGGAAATGAACTTCCATAAAGGAGTCTGGTGAGGGAATTGGTGCTTGGTACTGCAAGACAGTCTGATCATTGTTCCTGCACAGCAAAGGGACTTTCACCAAGTGAATTGATGTTCATGGATTTTGTAGCACAATAGTCCTATGTGGTTCTTCCTACAAATAGATGGAAGCCCGTGAGGGAAAGAATTGCAAAACATTTTTCCTCCCTCCTTTTCTGATTTACATTACAAAAAAACCCTCAAAATTTTGATTCCTATTCACTATTAAACACTTCTGCCTCTTGCCCAGTTCTTAGCACAGCACAATTAATATATCTCTATGTACCTCCCTTGCTAGTCACAAAGGATTAGAACACAGACTTTCCCTTCCAGTACTGAGTTTTTAAACATCTTCTTTAAATCCAAAGTGAACTATTTCTAATGAGAACAGTATTGTGAACATGGACTGAAATTCTATCCTTTGTAAAGTCATTCATATCAGTGGGATTTGCATAAATGAGTTTCCAGCACATCTATGTCGTCACCCTGAGTTAGAGACTAGCAGGGTACAATGGAGATCAAATACTAAACTTTCAGAACAACTCATGGAAATTTGGGTATTCGGCTGCTATTATGTGGATAGACTTTCAGCACATAATTTCTCCACATCTTTGGAGTTCTTGTTCTTCATTATAGTTATTTAAGCATGGCTGTGGACTGACTACTACCAGTCCTGTTAAGACTACATTCTGTACTACACCAAAATATCTGTTTTGGAGACCTGTACGCAAATTCCTTTGGGGTCCCAATCACTAAAATTTGATCTTAATTAATTGCTGGTGGTGAAGTGTTAGAAGTCCTACATATCCACAGGAAAAAAACTGGAATAAGTATTTAACTGAAAAGAAAATCTTGAACTTATTTGGAGGTCACATGTCTTCATATTTGGAGCTGAGAAACAAATATGAATAAAAGTACGCATATAAATACAAAAAAAAGCAATTCAGACCAGGTTGTGCCAACAGAAATATTAACAACTTTCCTTGCCATCTCCAAAACAGAGAAATTAATAATCAGAAATTCATTCTTTTTAAAATGCGTTATTTGACAGATTTGATAAAGCTTATTTCAGAAAGTGATATTTTTTTATTTTGAATTATTTTAAATATCCATATTTATAGAAAAAATCTACTATTCTTTGATATCCAGCAACTTACTTCTGTCTTGTACAATGTCTTCATTTTCTCTCTTATTAAACACACACTGCAACGAGAAAAATGTCCAAGTCTAGAAATCAGTGTGTAAGACAATTTAGCAAGGATTATTAGGGGAAACATGTAGGAAGTTGAACAGGAATTATAGATTGATTAAATTCAACTCTTTTTCCTCTTCTTATTTCAAATAAGAAATTGAACAACTCTGTGCTGCAAAGCAATGAGAGTTGGATAAAAAACATTGCAGTGCATCATATATCATCATTCTTCCTTCCCTCATATCATAACACCAGTTTGATAAGTTCCATTTGGCAAGACTATTTTAACTGTTAGAAGCCTCTGTGAAATGTGCAGGACAGTCTCAGCACAATATGTACTCTTAAAATCACCTTTTTTCAAAATTTTATGCTGAAAATATGAATAATTGTGTAAAAATAATTGACAAATAGTTTTATTATGTATCTTAATTTAAATGAAAAATCAAAGAAAATTTACTCAATAAGCTAAATCTTCAATAAGACAGATATCTGAGGTCAAGTGCTCCTGCTGAAAGCTATGTTCCTTCCAACATTTCACGGAATATAACTGACATAGGAACATCTCTGATCCTTTAGAGACAAGATATAAAGCCTGTGTTTGCACAAGTTGTCTATACTACATTTTATCAGACAAAACACATCAAGAATATTGTCACTGATCATATTGACCAGCTCAATGACTTTTTTCTTTAGACTATCATCAAACAGCAGGATTATGCAAACTTAGGGTAGGATCATGCCTTTGTTTCAGTTTCCTCTTTGTGTCTGCTCATCAGGTTGCAGCACTTTTAGCTAGAAATATGTCTCAGCAGTTTAAAGGCTGGAAGGATTGCAGACTCACAGAGCAGGTGTAAACAAGTCTTTCATCCTAAAATTTCCTGAAAGCCTCTTGTCTTCTGAAGGCTGGGCTTCTTTCATGCTTCCTTCATCTGCTCTTAGGCGCTACTCCCTGATTTTGCTCTTGATGTATAGGGAATACTCCAAGCTCCTTGTTAGTTTTCACATTTTCAAAATCCCCAATCATATAACATTTTCTCTGAAACTGAGTTCCCTTTTCCATCCATCTTCTCCCAGTCCTAAAGACTGCCTTACATAACTTTAGTCTTACCAGAGTGTTATTTTCCTTTCCAAACCTCTGATCCTAACAAACCCTTCACCTATTCCCCTTCCTCTTTTGTGCTTTTCTTTGGGAATGGTCATTATTTCTCAGTTATTTCCTAGCATTATCAGTAAGTCTCTCTGTCTAGAACAGTAAGTGAAAAATCAACAAAAGGACATGGAGTTGAGTTCTTACTTATAAAAAGATTCAAAAAAAAAAACCAGCATGTACCAGAGATTAGATAGTCTTAGGAAAGGGAAGAAAAAAGTTAAAGTTTTGTAGAAAATACTAAGCTCCGAGAGTGTTAATACATATGTTTTGGTATGATGAAGAAAAGAATTTGCAAGCTTGAACTTTCAGTGATTTAGCTATTATGTACTTCTTACTGGACAGAAATCTTTAGTTCTGTCTAAATAATATTAAAACATTAAGAATCCTATTAATTAGGCACTTAGAATTCAAAACATAGATAAATATTACGTGATTTTTGAAAATGAAAGAAAGAACATTAGCTACTACTAGCTTACCTGCTAAATCTTACTCACTTTTATATTAGGAGAAGGAAATCTCCTAGAATCATGGAAATGTCCTAAATATTTTATGAATTAATGAATTTCTTTCCTGCTACACACTTTTTGAACCATATAGAATGACTGAAACAGATTAGGGGAAGGGGGCCAGGAGGGGGGAAATACCTCTAATCTGTACATTTTCAGACCATTGGCAATATTCTGTTACTCTTTATATGCTAATCATGTTTTAATCAGGAGAAAAGTCTCCAAAAGAGCTGTATCACTTTATGGTATAGCTTGTGTAGAATTTTGCAATAGGCCTGCAAAGTTGTTTTTGTAAATTGATGTGAAGGATCAGTTTAATATGCAATATAAAGCAATGACAAAAAGGTGTTTTACAGCACAAGTTGTTTTTTCTTAATTTTTTTTTTTTTAAACCTAATTAGGACAAGTAATAGCATAATGCCAGTCATGCTTAACTACTTATCTCCTGAAAACACGGTGATTTTGTCAAACTGATGGATGCAGTATAGCCTATTTTCTATACTTGCTCCAGGCTAATAGTTTTCTCATGGCAAAAAAAAAAAAAAAAAAAAAAAAATTAAGGAATATTATCTGATCCACTCAATATTTTTGACTTTCAACACATTCTTAATATTCTTGTGGTCTGAATCTTTCTGATATGTAAACAACATTTATGCAAACAACAAAAAAGCATCAGGTGGCAAACCTACCGTTTTAGCCACTATGCACATGCTAAACTGAAAAACACCTATCAGAGAAGAGATGACTTTACAGGCACCATTAATCCAAGCTTTATACTACTTGAAAACCATGCATCTAGAAAACCCTAGGGATTCTTTATTTCAAGAAAAATTTGGAGAAATAGAGCATGATGATGCATAATCTCCAGTGTGCATGTACAGCAATATGCAAGGAAACAGTGGGTGGCCTGTTGAATAGTAACAGAGGCACAGATGAATGAAAAGAAATGTCAGCAACCAAGTGCTGTGGTTTCAGCTGGGTGAGTTTAGGCTAATACTGCAATGGCTTGCTCAGCTGGCTTTCTGCAGTTTTAATGATGACTGATCCCTATAGTTAAGAAGCAAAATTCAGCTGAAGTATAACTTATGACTGTGTGCAGAGCCTATACAGGGCTTGTTCAGATTTCTACTTCCCTTTAATCTTCTTGCCCAATTACTGGTAGTATAAACAGCTGATTATATGATCTTATTTAGACTTTAATAAACTTACCGTGAGATGACAACTCCAGCAGACACAAGATGCATCCTAGATCTGGGTGTCTTTTTAACTTAGAAAAAGAGGACTTTCAGGAATATTTTGATAATTAGCTAAACAGAATCTAGCTTCTAAGTTTTACAGAGTACTTGTTGCTGTAGTCTTTATTATAAACTACAAATCTAATGTTGGAATAAAAGCCTGTCAATAGACAACCACACTCTTTGCCTCCAATGCTTAGAATACTTCCAGCCATTGCAGGAAAAATCTACAGGACATAAATTATGTCAATCATTTAGAATGTTCTAATACTGACAGAAGGTGTGTCTCTGTGATAAATATTATAGTCCTAATATCAATGTTAATGGTTCTATATAAAAGTTTATTTCTCTCCAGATATCAGCATTATATCAAAAAATTCTGAAGTGTCCTTAAACATTTAGGTATATTATGACAAACACTCAGATAAATCCTTTAGCTCTTATGTCTAAGTATAGCCCTTGGAGGTCTATGTAGTTGTATAGATTTATGTAACTACACCTATAAAATAAACATTTGTAAATTGACCTTTGTGGTATCACCTTTTACTAATCATAGTAAGAATACTTTTCCGAGCTATTGTGTTGTATCATTATGTTGTTAAGGGAGCAAAGAGGCAAAGAAATCCCACTTAGATGTTAGTGTTTCTTATTTTCCATCTTGCAGAATGTCTTTTGGATACTTAGGACCTCACTTTTTGACATATTACTTGCAGCTTGACTCTCAGAAAAGCTTTTACTTCCACATTAAGTTGCACTAGAGAATTAAATTTTGGGCACGTTCCTAGTAATTTTGAAGCTTGTTGAGGTCACCCCCAATTCAGTAAGGTCTAAGGATTGCTGTTCATACACATCTGAAACACTTTTTGGGAAGGTGGGAGGTAACATCCAAGGTTGAGCTGCTCCTGAACAGAAGACAAGCCAGGGGCTGAGGATGATGGACGGGCAAGTTCACTAGAAAACAATACAGCCTTTAGGCACTTGAGCAGAGCAAGTCCCATAGCAGTAATCGGGGCCACCCACAGTTCAGAGACTGTTGGAAAAACCTGTAGCAACAAGACAGGTCTGAGGTCAAGGCAGGTAGTCAAATCAGCCAAGGTGAGGAGAAGCAGGAATTAGCAATGTGGGAAGTTAGGCACACACGTGCCCTGAATGCACCAAGTGAAAAAGAAAAGCCATGGCATGAGATTAAATGCAGCTACCAAAGCAATGAAAAGAGGCAGTGTGGGTGGAGGCTCATGCAGTTCTTTTGCATACCTTAACTGCTGCTGCAGCTGCCTTCTGTGGGCTGACACACATCAGAGGTGACCATCAGTGCATTTGACAGAGGTGGTATTGTCTGTCAGTGTGCTCAGGTGGCTTCTCAGCTGCTCCTGGGTGTGCTGCTCTTCCCATGCACTTTTCCTCAGCTGTGGTGTGATTCCCTTGTGAATACCTGTCTAAATACTTATGTCATTCCTTTGTAGTGCCTTTGAGCTTGCATTTCAAATTTCAATATTTTCAATATTTTTTAATATTTATTAAATTCTTTGGTTTTTTATTTCACATGTTGGTCTGTTCTTTGATGCTGTTATTGTCCATAACTAGCTGTTTCTGCATGGAATTGGTATCAATATGTACATATATTTCTATAAAATAAAATTGATTTTCAGGAAATAGAAGAGTTCTGTTTACTCAATGGTCTCAAATTTCCATCTTTAAAAATCATGTTCTCCTAAAAGTAATAATATATGGAAATCCTTTTCTCTTGTATTTTGAACACTTGGAGATTATATTTAAAAGGTCTCTGCAGTGACATTTTGCAGTCATAAACAGAAGTTGATAAAATGTGTTTTCTGTATTTTAGGGGAATGCTAAAAGTATTATAAAATCATTGAAATCCACAGTGCAGGGCTCTATGGAAAGATAGAGCAACTGCATCAAAACTTCCCTGCAGTGCTGTCATGGGAGTTCCATAAAAATGTTAACAGCTTCACAAATATTTTCTCTAGACAACTTTATAAGTGAAATATTCCAGCAATGTGTGATAGCAAATGATTATCCGTATACTGCAGGAGTAATTTTTTCTTTTTAGGCCTGATTCAGCAGGTAAGTGCCTGTTTTCAACCTTCAAGCATCTTCAAGGAATGTCTCCTTGATAATGAAAAGAGTATCACAGATTTACAGTATAGTTTAATTGGCACAGCAGACTTTTCTTTATTTTCTATGTGAGTTTCCAAAATATACTCTTCAGACATATTTTGGGGGGGTTTAGAAAATATATTCAGGCTACTGCTTACTATTTCTTAGAAACAGCAAGTTTTATTCCATTCTCATCTAAAAAGCCAATTTTTAATTGATGTTATAGTTCAGCAAATGTAGATTTTGAGATGTGAACCAGGTTCATGACACATAAATTATATAACTTAAGATGGAGTACAATGCCCAGATTACAATAGAGCTATGTCTGTCTCCTGAGTTGTAGAATAGTTGTCTTCTGTCAGCGCAACAGCAACATGATAGGATATTTTTATGATTAGTCACTCTACATCATATTTGCTCAAGTTCTAGGTAAAAAATCAAGATCTTCCCAGCTGCAGCCCTGTACCTGCATCCTCATCCTGTGATTTCAGACACCATGTATCCTTCAAGGCTGTCCTATATTTACTGATTTAAAAAGCATCTACAAGGCTGGAGTCTCTTTGCACTTTCTACTCTCTCGATTAAGTTGCACAGGTGTAATTGAAGGTAGAATTTTAGGCCATTATTAGAATTTAGTTAACACTACTGTTGAAGACATATGAGATGGAAACCCCTCCCTAAGCTTATTTATGACAGTCCTGTTACTGTTGCATCTCTCTAATGTTACCAGGTATAGAGAGTAATAATGATTTTTTTTTCTCTTGAAAAAGTATGGTGGAAATCTGAAAACCCTTGAATAACAAGCCTTGGAAGAAGTCATTGTTACACAAACGCTTTACCACTTAAAAGAGTGGAAAACCATTTAAAAGAAACGGTTCAAAGTGTCCAGATTCCATGAACTACAATGTCCAGCTTTACACAGCACTAGGAGAAGCCAATTATACAATAATTTTGGAGTCTATAACTGTGTCGTTTGTGGCTAGCAAACTACATCTTTGCTGTTTAAAGCTTGTCCCCATGGATATACTTGGAATTCAAATTATGACTGATTATGAAACTATTTATAGCTATGCATCTATTTTCCCTCTTCTCCCCTGTGAAGATATTCCAGCTCTAGAAAAAGATAAACTAATTTTGAATTTGCTTAATATCTTTCCTGATATGTTGCATGCTAAGATACCAGTAACAGAGGTAATGATTAGGGCATTTAATCAGACAAGAAACAGACAAGCAAGTACATACATTAGGAGAATGAGCTGCCTACAGTCTGGATCTCAGAGTTAGATTTACAAAACTCAGTTCTGACATATCCTATTTCTAGTACTCCCATCCATAAATGGCTTTAGCAGAAAGATTTAGACTCCAGGTTATTCTCACCTGGAGCCTGTGGGACTTGCTACTAGTACTTCAGTGGTACCATAGGCAGAAGGTGTTCCCTTGCTGTGAGTAGACAGTCTCAGGGACGTGCTTGCTACATTAGCCAAGCGCCAGACCTGGGGTAATCGAGGCCCCAAGTACAGTAATTTCACAAATACAAGCCGCACCGTTTTGACCAAAATTATGCTCCCACACCAGAAATGCGACTTATACTCAGGAGCAGCCAATATGTGAATAATTTTCTGACATTTTCAACCATGGGAGTGCAAACCAAGTCAGTGCAAACTGCAAAGTCGAGCACCTGCCAGTAAAACCCTGCATTTACGCGGTTGTTACAAATTGGTTACTCTGTTGCGCGGTGGGTGGAGCTGCTCCGTGCAGGCAGCACAGGGGGTGGGGAAGGCGAGGCAGCTCTCTCCTGCTGGCCCCACAGCTGAGGGGAAGCAGGGGCTCTCTCCTGCTGACCCCGTGGCTCGGGGGAAGCAGGGGCTCTCTCCTGCTTGGCCCTGCGGCTTGGGGGAAGGCAGGGCAGCTCTCTCCTACTTGGTCCCGTGGCCCCGGGGGAAGGTGGGGGGCTCTGTGCTGCTGGCCCTGTGGCCCGGGGGGAAGGGGGGGGCTCTGTACTGCTGGCCCCGCAGCTCGGGGGGCTCCCGTCCCAGCGTGCTGCCGCCGCAGGAGCAGGCAGGCTCCATCCCTGCCTCCCATTGCCACCACAGGTGTCGACAGGCTCTGTGCCCCCCCTGCTGCAGCGAGGCAGCGCCGAACCGGGGCGAGCGAGTCCAGCAGTGGCGGCGGCCGGCCCTGAGCGGCCCCACCGAGCGGCCCCGCCAAGCGGCAGCGCCGAGCTGAGCCACTCAGCCCTCATGGCCGGAGCCGAGCCAGTAAACCCCGCCCTGCCGCGATTCTGTTAGTATTTGGCAACTTTGTTGCACACGGGTCCTCGCTGCGAATGACAGAGCGGCTTATAATTGGGTGCGGCTTATTTATGGACAAGAACAAAATGTTTGCCAACACCCAGCGATGCAGCTTATACTCAGTGCGGCTTGTATTCGTGAAATTACTGTGCTTGCAACTCCATTGCAAAGACTATTCTGACATCCTTTCAACTTTTACCAACTGCTCCTACATGAGGTATGAGGTTCCTCTAGTCTGTGTGTGTGTTTCAGTTTTGGATACTTACTCTGTCCTTACATATACTTTCAATGATCTGCTTAGTGTTCAAAATTTAGACTTTTTTTCTTTTTTTTTTTTTTTTTTTCTGTGATACTGGGCCTGCATGATTTAAATGGAAAAACATTTCATAAGCGAATAATTGGTAGATGCCAGAATCAGTAAAATCTTCAAAGTTTAGAAGATTTTGTGGGGTTGCGACCCTTTACAGTACTCTTTGGAGAACAACCTGCAGGGACCACTGCCTCACCTACAGGAATTCTGGAAGAAACAATGAACTACTACAAATCAGAATGTTGTGCAACACATACTAGGATAGAAGAAAGTGCAAAAATTTTCTATCCTTTCACTGGGAAAACATCTGCAGTCAGCAGCAGCACACAGAACAAACTTTTAATAAGATTATCCTTATTATTGATACAGAAATGGGCCATCAGGTATTATTTTTTCCCTTGCAGAAGATGGATAATTGGCCCCAAGTCTTCTGATATTATGGGGTCAGAATATTTAGAAAAGGAATTTGCTAGTGAGAAAACAGTGAAGGGCTCAGGTTTGCAGTAATTTCACGACTATAAGGCGCACCCTTTTGACTAAAATTTTCCCCTGAACCCGGAAGTGTGCCTTATAGTCCGGTGCGCTTTATATGATGCACAAAGTTGCGACATTTGCCACCCTGGAAGTGTGAGTTGTGAACCATGGGGGGAGCCGGCAGTGCCACAGCAGCCTGGTGGAGGCGGGCCCGGGGACCCATGGCTGCCGGGTGAAGGCGGGCCAGGGGGTCCATGGCACCGCTCCTCCCAGGGAACAGGCGGGCCTGGGGGCCCGCGGCACCGCCCTTTCCGGGTCCAGGTGGGCCCAGGGGCCCATGGCCGCTGGGTTGAGGCGGGGCCTTGGCCAGCAACTGCATGGGGGGAGCTGGGGGCGGAGCCTCGCTGCAAAAAAAAAGTGCACCTTATAGTCCAGTGCGCCTTATATGATCTACAAAGTTGCGAATTTTGCCGACTCCCAGGGGCTGCACCTTATAGTCCGGTGCGCCTTATGGTCGTGAAATTACTGTATCGTGTTTCTTCCTGTAAGAGTGATGGACATAGAAGATATACGGCAAGTGGCCTATTTCAGAAGCTGCCGGAACCTCAGAAATCTGATGAAAGGATAAGAAATATCCTTTGGGGTTAGCGTGGAGACGTAAGATAATTAAAAGCTTTTGGAAGTGATTACTTCTATAACAGAAATGCCTGAACCTGGAAGAGTTTTACAAATGACTCAGACCTTGAACAGTTATGGAATATAGTGAAAGTCATATTATGGGAGATGCTACAGTTAGTCATTACAGCATTTCATAGAGAATGCTGCAGCCTAATTACATTAGTTCCGGAACCTTATCAGCATATCTGATTTCTGTATTGATTTCTGGAAGCTAAATGCAGTATCTGGTTCAGATGTAAATCCAATACCTCAGATTAATGGAATGCTACTAAGCTTGAGTGATGGCCAATATGTAACTACACTAGACTTAACAAGTGATATGTTCAGATGCTTTTACCTTCTCAGATTCTAGAAAACAATTTTCTTTTCTATACTCCATGAGGAGTGTTAGTTTTAAAAGTCCACTTTATTTACAGTAAACTCCTGCAGCATTTTCAAGACTGATAGAAAAAAAAAATTATCTTAACCAGTGATGCACACTTTGATGCAGTGATCTATATCTCTCGCTTATCTAGATATAGGTGGAACACCTGCAAAAGGTGCAGGAAGCCTTGGAACTTTTTTAGGATGCTCATGTGTCCTCTTAACATGGCTTAATGACAAAATGGGTGCACTGAGATGAAGTACAAGGGAAATAGATTTTGTAAATGGGAAAGAATTAGACTGTGTGCTGTGTTTTCGCTGGAAATGAGTAAGTGTCTCTTATATCGGCCCCTATGGCACTGTGTTTTGGAAATGTGATTAAAACAGTCTTAATTGTTTGGTTTATTGCTAAAAATGTTTGTTCAGACTATGAGCTTTCTCTGTTTCCCATCCTGCCACCCATAGCAAGTAGGCTGGATGTTGGCAAGGGGCTTGAAGGAGACACAACCAGGACACACCCAGACTAACCAAAGGAATGTATAAACTGTATGGAGAGGATATTTTGGGGGAGGTAGCCATTGCATGGAAGTTGGCTGGACATCAGTGTCTTTGTAGGAGGCAGTGAGTGAATGACCTTTTTTGAGTACATTTTTCTTCCTTCTCTTGCAGGAGGGAGAGTGATCAAGTGGCTGTGTGGTGCAATAGTCACTAGTCAGTGTCAACTGATCACAGACTGATGAAGAAAGGGCTTCCAAAGGTGCCCCATTCTTACCATTAAGCAAAATATTTTTTCTTTTGTCTTTATCTGAGTATTGGCAAGTTACAGGTTTTTTTTGTGTTGGTAGGTTTGCTCTAGAGCAATGCATTCCATAAGGTATAGTCAGCAGCTTGTGTGAAAGCAGTAGGTGAGAGAAAATGAATCTTTTGTAATACCTTCTTTTGTATGTGAAGAATTTTATTGGACCCTCAGAACTAAAGATGTTCGGATCCATTTCTTGATCTTCTTTCTCTTCCATAGAAAACCATTACATGGGGATAGGCATTGACTGTCTACTCACACAGAGGACAATTAAGATCTTAAATTCCACCTGCCCGAAGTCTGTTAAGTGACTGAAATTAAGATACTAGAAGATTGTGCATAAGAAAAACCCCTTACTGCCTGTGTGATACCTACAGGTATGACCCTAGCAGAGAGACGTTGATTAAATGTCACATTATCAAAACCACAAAGCCAAAGTCCTCTTAACATCCTGTGGCTGCAGATAAGTTCCTGGATGTGTATATACAGCAGTCATATTAGAAAATGCAAATCAGAGCCAGTTATGTGTGACACAGCACAGCAGCATGTGGATTTCACCAGATCAGGACCAGATGTAGTTTACATGTGTGAATTCACAGTAAAATGGAAAATTAGTTCATGCACCCTTTCAAACAAAACAACAGTTGTATAACTGCATTAGTGCAGGGCCAAGCCACAGCTGGCATTGCTTTTATAAGCCAAAATAATGTGTTGCATTTGATTCTAACATCTCTGAGACAGCATGGGTTCTTTAACATGTCTCTGCCAGACTTTGCAATGGATGTTGCGTCACCATCAAGCCTTTGAACTCAGTCAATTTGTTCAGGGTTGAATTGCTCTGCGTTACACCTAAGAAATCCCTTTCTTTTTTTTTTTTTTTTTTTTTTTAATTAGTTGTGGTTTCATTAACAGAGACTGCTGCTCTTTATAGATGCATGGATTTTTTAAAAAAAAAGTTTTTTAGTACAACTCAGAACTAAACAGGTGACAAAATATGCATATTGAGTTCCACCATGAGCAGTCTCTTGGAACGACACATAAATAATACTGGGTTGGAGTATATGATGAAAAGAATCTGTACACAACAGAACAGAAAATAAGATAGAGGGAATCAGCTTTAAAAGTGAACCTCAGCTACTCTGTTACATTCCCTGTCTTAGCTGAAAGCAGTTTCTATTTAAAATAGATTAGCAACACGCACTAATGGTAGCCACAGAATAGGCACTGCAATCCATTTCCTTGTCACCTGTGCAGGAGCTTGTTTATGGGACTACAGCCCCATGCAGATAACATAACAAATACCTTTATTTTCTTAATTTATTTGTATAAAATCTGGGACAGATCCTGTTCCCTGTCAATGCTTTTGCAACCAGACCAATGTTTAGACATTAAAGAAGGGAAGTTTGACTGGCTTGCATGTGGCCATGACAGGTTAAATGAGCTCCAAGCAGCTTGACACCATCTAGCTCCTGAATAACAGAAAGGCAGAGAAAAGGAATGAATCTCTCCCTCCTGGAGAGACAATAGAGAGACAATGATTGACCCAACTATCTGAAGCTCATAGAAAGAAAACAGTTAAAGGCTGCTATTACTCTGTCCACAAGTTACTTAGTGAAACAAGATATATATTTCTTTCTATCTCCTTGAAAAATTACTGCAACTTTTGCATTAACTCTGATATCAATGAGACCACGTCATTATTGCAATATTACCATTAAGGATTCATAATATTTCTGTAAGGATAAAAAAATTCTTTTGAGTTGGCCATTCCAGTGGGAATTCCCTTTTTTCCCCATCCAAACTTTTCCCACTCCTTTTTTTTGTGAATTCTATTCATTCCCTCATGACTATGGATTACACCCATTTGATCATTACAATGCGTCCTTGAGCACACTTAGTGCTTTTTTTTGGTAAAAAATACACATCTGTTCTAAGTTCAAAGTTAATAGAAATGAAGACATTTTGAAAAGTCTTTGGTCAGATGCTTAATGGTTGCACATATGGTAGTCTTAATAGCTTGTGTTCAACGTGACTGTGAGAAGTAAATAAACTCCAAGCAATTTCACATAATTTAATTCCTGAAAGAAACTTTGACCTTGATATTCCTTGCTATGTATATAAATAAAAATAAATTAAGATGTTTTGTGCTGAGCCGACAAGGGGTTCTAGAATAGCAATGAAGCTCTACATTGAATCAAGGTGTTCCATAGACCTTTAATTTCCTTGAAAAAACAGTAATTTATTTCACGGTAATCTCCTTTTTGCTGAACAAGTGGTTGCATTTTCTCAGTGGGAAAGTAAACCAGCTGGAGATTTAATGTAAGGAGTAACTCAGCATTGCAAAATACTGTGTATATAAAAAGATTTGCAGTTTAATTCAGAGGTCAAAAGACATGTTGCTTCCTAATGATATTGGAGAAATAGCTTGGAATGATGCCCCTTCCTTAATTCTGAGGAGTAAAGAACAGACAAATTAAAATGTCAGCATACTGAATTGAAAACTGTTTTATGATAAGACACTTGAGCCAGCAATCAACTTTCCAAATACCACACGTGATAGTAGATTTACAGTTCTTGATGGGAAGACTAGTGCTAATTTCAGCATTCAGCATATCAGTGAGGCAGTGCTAGAATTCACTGCTCACTTTTATATCAGACTGGTATTTAAAAACTAAAAAAATCCTAAATTAGGGTAGATAAGGCACCCCGATTCAGACAGCAAACGCTATTTCAGTTGAAAAGAATTGCTTGCTATAGGCACTGATATCTATAGTGTTACTTAGAAAAATGCTGTAAATAACTCCATAACAGCTTAAACAACTGACAGAAAACTATTCTATTTGAGATGGAAGGAAATAGATAACTCTGAATTACAAAACAATAACTTCTTCCATGGCATAAGATGATGATGAAACTACAGTTTTTTACTAATCCTTCTGTGAGCCTATATATTCTGAAGATATGTATGCTGAGCAGATTCCTTTGTTTAGCTCTGAGTTCAATAAGCTTTTTTACTTAATAGGAGTTAATTTGGAACGCAAGTATATTTGGAGTATAAAATCCAAGAGTGATGGCTCAGTCAATATTTTCATTGGCTAAAAAGATTAGCAGCTGATTCATAGCTTTATCTTCTACTTCTCAGGATAAACTTGTTCTCTGAGGATGCCTGAATATGCAGATAGTGGGATAAAAAAACTGTTGTTGGCTGACAAAATTTTGTATTTCTATGCTTTCTTAAGTCCTATATTGTACTAAACTCAAGCAGTTGGAGTTCCCATACTCTTTAACCACTACAACCACTTATCTTGAGAATAATTTTATCAATTCAAATGCAAATAATAAAAGAACACAGTGCAATTGTCATCTGCAAATTTGGTTCTTCCTTTAGAACTTCTCTGTCTTGGTTCTCTCAGCAGATTATAGGCATCTAAGTGCACATAATCTTGCATCAGAAGTTTCTAGTCTTGCTGGAATCTATCTTCAATCTTTATTTGCTTAAAAAAGCTGCAGTTTTCCTGTCACAGTGGCTTATTTTGGGCTCATAGACTTCAGCATTAATGCTTCAACACTTCTGTACAAAAACAAAGCTACATTGTGAAGGCTAGCTTTTAGGAACTCCCACTTCATCACATTTCCTTCGATATGCTTGCAAGTGTTTTCCCTAAGTAGCCTAATGTTTTAAAGGGAAAAGTCTCCACTTCAGTCCCACAGTTTCCAGTACTAATGAGTATTCATGCAACCACATCAATACACACAGGTAATCTGATGTAATTCCTGTTTATTGGGATTCAGAGGCAAAATATGTGGATGGCAAGAGGAGCAGCTACAGAAACAGCTACATAAGGTGAAAGTAAGAAATGGAAAAACATTTAATCTCTGATATTCCAACCACAGCCTGCCAATTCTTCTTTCCTTAGGATAAGGGGCAGCTTCCTAGTAGCTTCACCATCCTATTGTCAAAACAGCATTCATTCCATCTTAGTCCCACAATTGTCTTGAACTGTCTAGAATAAAAGTGTGTCCATCACAATCATTATGTGCTTACACTATTTAGGACTAACTAATACCATGTGGAATGTTTGACATTCATTTAAAGAAAAATATCTCTTCTACAACCTGGGGTTCTTGTAGGAATATTCTAATCTCTGAACCCCCATGTATAATTTATGTTATTTTTCTCTTATTTTTGCAAATGGTATTAGACATATTTTTCCAAAGGATAGAATTTCCAAAGGATAGATTCACAAATCAGTTGTTTATTAGCAAATAAATCTATTTAACAGAAGTGTTGCTTTCCAAGACAGAGGGATATTTGGGTATGAAGAGCTTGGAAGAGGGTCTGGCTGTTTGCTGTCTGTTCATATTACAAGTGGGTATATCAGGAATTAACCTAACATTATACAGACCAAGACCAGAAAAAAAGACATGTATTTTAGGAGTAAGAATAAATACTCTCTGAAATTTTTTTCTATAGAGTATGTGTGCTCCCAACTCCATGCAGAACATAAGTCAAGAGAATTTACTATTCTTCTAAACAGTGTTAACTAATGCCAAAAATGGGTTATAGATAACAGCTCCCCAGTATTCTCTGGTATTCACTAACACAGAATGAATATTCTTAGTAACCATCTGTAGCCATAAAATCTACAGGTGAATGTAGGAATTTACATTTCTTGAGAAACTACATTCATTTCTCCTATTTGATATGGAACTGATTTCCATAAAAGCATGGTGCTCCTCCCCTGAGACTTAATTACTAAGTCCAGTACTTTTAATGTACTTTGGAGGATCACGACCTTGACAGAAAGAGTTGGAGGGTCACCTGTTGTCTGGTGTGACTGTAGACTTGCAAGCTTTTTGCTATCGCATGACACCAGCTTAGAGGCAGCTCCTATATTTTCTTTCTTACCACATATGAATTTTTCTATTGGGAAATTAGTCAGTTTGCTGGCAGAGTAAAAGAATAGCATGCTCCTAGCATTAGTAAAGGAACATAAATAATTTCCGCTGATGACAATGTTTGAATCTACTCTCCCACAATTAGGAATTAATAAAATTCCTTAGGTATTACTCTCTGGAAACTGCTGGCAATTGCTGACTTTAACAGCAATCCCAGCACCTGCAATTAGGTCAGCTATTTGCAGTGTACCCCCAGGGAACTTGGCCAGTCAGGTGTTCCAGTGCCTATCTATCACTGCTTCTTACTCCAAAAAAACCCACAAATATATCTGTGCTATATGCTGCCGTATCATTTTTTCTCTGCCTCAGTCATCTATTCTGCTTTTTATCAGGGTGCTTTTCTGCCTAGCTAGATGATAATGTGGCCTTTGGCCTCAGGTGATCACTATTTGTGTGGAACAACCACGATGTCAAAGGAAGAAAGCATCTTAGTCATGTTTATACATGGTAAACTGCAGACATGTTCCAGTGTTAGAGGTGTGAATGTCACCCCAAATCTGCAGGGTACCCACTAGATTTATTAAAAAAATATGTTCCAATAGAATACATTTGTAAAAATACGATGTTCCTGTGAGGAGATATTAATCTGTAGTAAACACAATTGCTAAAGTGTATTTTCTATTAATTAGTATTATTTTTCCTTGCATGTCTATTTTCTATGGAAATACAATGTAGGCTTTTTTTCCCTAGGGAAAATGTTGACTCAGTTTAACAGGTGATTACCATCCTCTGACATTTAAATTAAGTGACACAGTCTTCTAGAATTGTGTTTTAAATCTATGTTGAGCAAGACAGACATCATTTTAGGACCTTCTCGTTCTTCATTGTCAAAGATTTGGGTTTTGGTCTTTATCAGGCTCCTAATCTCTTATTATGAACCCATTAGATGCACATCTTGGATTTTAAATGTTTGCAGTGGGATGATTTTCTGGTTAAGAAATATATTATTTTTAAAGGATAAAATGAAGTATTTCTTCAGTACTAATCACTTTATGCCTTACTTCATAATATTTTATCTGCATTTTTTGTTACTTCTTTTACATTTTATCCTTCTTTTTTTATCTTTAATGTAAAATAATCTCATTTATCTGCTTACTTTCTTCAGATTTTGGGTTTTTATGATGAGTTAAACACTTTTCAACAGTGTCATGATGCAATTGAGATGTAAAGTTAGGAGTCAGAGACTAATTCTATTAAAATTATATGCCTTATTCAGGCATTCATGAAAAGCAAGAAGAATAGTGATCAGGCTCTCAGTATTAAACCATGGTAGATTTGACAGAACAGTGAATGGAACAAATATAAATAATCAAACAACAAATGTAAAATGGTCTTTTGGGCCTTCAAGAGATACATTCACATTCTTTTTAATTTTCTCAACTTGTGTCTTCTTTTTGGGAAAGCATCTTGGAAAGATTCAGCTGGAAGTATTGAAAATGCTGGAAGCATTAACATTGTGGATGGACATGGCTAAACTAGTTGCCTCCTTTACTCATCACCTTCTAACTACAATAAGAAGTGCTTTGGGCAAGTGAGATGCACTATTAAGCGAGCTAAAAGAAAAGAAATATCTATTAAATTTCTGAGTAGGTTTTGTATAGACTGTAATTGAGGGCCATTTCACTTGCTCACAGACTAACACACAATCAATATTAGCTCTCAAAAAAAAGTTAATAACATTCTTGTGGTAAGATCAGTATACAGTAATGCACTGAAGCAACATAAATGCATTTTTCAGTATAGTGAACTCATATATGACATCAGAATTTAAAAAATAAATTTAAAAAATCTCTATGATCAGAAAGGCAGAGACTAGGCTTCACTTTGTTTTGTCTCTCTGCAAAATTAGGTACAGCATACTGTGTAGTTATCCTAGAGAATAAATAATAATAAATAAATATATATATCGAGAATAAATAATAAATAATAAATACACTCTGTCTGATGTTTTTTCAATTAGACTACATTCAGAAGGGAGAAGTCCAGTTCAATTTTTAGTTCGAATTCCACACAAAGTACCAAGAATCTCAGTGTTTTACAACATGGCATTATCAGTTGTTTAATCAACATGATCTGCCAGAACATGCTATCATAAAAGGCATTCTGAAATAAAATGAAATTAAACATCCTTCACTATGCATTGTTAAGCTCTATAATCTGATCATTTTCATCATTTGTTATGCACTGCATAGCAATGATAATCCACTTTGTTAGGCAAAAGCCTGGATTTTTTGGGAGGTGGAAAAAAGGAAGACTTTCATTTCTCAAATTATTTTACTTCATTTGAAGTTAAACGAGTGCTGATTGAACAGTTAACAAATGTAAAACAATTGAAAATTTATCACATTTGAGTTTGATTCACGCCATTGAGAGGAGTTGCCTTATCATAGGATTTTAGGAGACGTTTTTTGTCACACACAAGTGTTGAGAATGTGGTGGAGATATATCAGTGTTTATTTTGATCTGGACTACAAAGTTATGGAATGAATTGAGTTGCCTTTGTGTACAGCTGTGATCTGTCTGGGTAGCATGTGGTAGTGATTCAAGAGGTCTGGGCTGTTCACACATCCTACAAAAAGTGCTCAGTGCAGCTGCCAGAAATACCACCTTGGACTTAGCATGCTTTACCTCTGGCTCTAAATTGTTCAGAACATTCAGCCACACCATTCTAAATCAGATTTTTATGTCAGTATTTTTATAGATTACTTCCATATTGCACTCACAGCAAAACTGACACAGTGCTACAGATCTGAAATCTTTAGGTGGGATGAAACATTTAAACTACTGAATCTGAATGCCAATAAATGGCTTATAATCTGACCAAAAAAGAATACTCATGAGATAAGATTTTACTTAATCACAGTATAATTATACACATCTTACTTTTATGGAAATCATTATTTAAAAGCCAGCACATGTCATACAATTTCAGAAATGATACTATGTTATCTACCACTCCAGAAAATAACTACTTGCTTGGTTTATAGAATGTCTTGAAATCATTTGAATAATCAAAGGGAAGAATTATACTGAAATATTTTCAAAGATGGCACCATCTCTTCATAATTAGTGATTTTTATTCATTTGCTTTCTTTAAGTGTTAATTCCAGTTAAATTTTTCAGATGCATATAAATGGATCTTTTTTTATTCTTATTTTTATGAAAACAACAAAAAATTATGACTAGTGTTAGTAGAAAATATTTTGAATGCAGTTTTCCCTTTTCTTTCAGGATAACTCTTTTATTTTTCCATAGTGTTTAAGAGAAAGTTCCAAGAAGACTGTAGTTTTAGCTCCTGCACAATCTGTCATGTCTGGTGAAATTGTGGACTCTTGTACTTATCTATTTTACCAGACTAAGGGATATTGACCCCTCAAGCCATAAATGTAATAGTGCAGGACTGACTATTCTTCTGTATTGTGGATTCATAGGACAGTGTCCATCTTGTATCCTTACTTTGACAGAGCCTCTTTACTCATTTCTGTCAGTCCAGATTCTAATTCAGCACTGGAATTTTATTCTGTACATATTACAGAGGGATATATAGCTCCTGTAGGATCCAACCCTGCAAGATATTCCACTCACATTTAAATCCTTGGAGAACATTGCTGGTAAGTATGTGGAAAGTTTGGGCTCCTCAGCTGCCCAAGTCTGTATTTATAATAGGTTTGGTCAGAAATTGGAATACTTCCATTGAAGCATCGTGGTCTTGGAAAACTACAACTTCTGACAGCAAAATGGACAATAGTTTTCTATAATTCTAATGTGTATCTTCCATCCAAGATATTATCATTATTCTTTTCAGAAATAATGTGCATTTAACAAAGATACCAGCTAAAGTTGTATTATTCCTTTTTGCACAAAAAAATGTTCACTTTGTTATGCCTGCAATTACTTTTACCTATTTATTGTTGTGGTGTTGATAATATTGATTAACACAATGTTTTTAGACTCTTTTTCTCTCCACAGATTTTGCCTCATGGCACAAGAGAGAAAAAAAAAAAAAAAGGTCTGTTTTCTGCTACGTTTACTCTTTTGGTATCTTGTTTCTAGCAAAATATATCCTACCAGTACATTTCTCACTAATTTTTTGTCCAAATAGGTGCTGAAAACAAAGGCTATTAATGCAGACTGGAGATTCTGAGGTGTGGTGCCTGCTGTAGTTCTTCATTGAACAAGATGGAAATTATACCAATTTACAGCATGATTAATATGTATCAAACTAATACATAGGAACATATTTTACTTTACACTATGAAGCAGGTATAAAGACTATAAATAGTAAGATAATTGCATTAGATATTACAAAACATTAGGGTTATTGTACAAGTTCCTGCTGAAGCTCCATCTGGAATACCATATATAAAGCTGATCACCTATATTAAAAAAAGATTAATTTTACCAGAGCAGCTGCTGAGGACTATTGAAATGCTGAAGAGAGAACTAAGCTCGTTTAGTCTAGCAAAATATAGGGCTTGAAAAGGCATTGCATTGTTCTCAGCAAGTACATACAAAACACAAATATAGGGAGAGAAAATTCACATTTGAAACATAATAAATTTGGAAGCACAAATATGTTTTAACAAGAGAAGAATAATTTTGAAAAAGAATTCTAACCATGTGACTGATAAAATTGAAAATTCTTTATGCAGGAGCCCTCATCTTATTCATAAACAAACTCAGAACTCTAGTAGCTGCCATTCAGGTGTGCTGGCTAGACAATCGCACAGTTTTCAATTTTACTTTACCAATGGAACATCACTCAAATTTGGGTAGTGTAAAATCAAAATCCTGTGCTTCAGATGTAACATCTTTTGCTTCTTCATGTGTATCAGAAAGGAAACCATTAAACAGAACCAGAATACTGTTAGTTTCTTGATGTGGACTTCATCAAGTGATTTTAGTTTAGGCACATAAGAACATTTTTTATATAATGTTTTGGGACCTCCTCACCAACAATATCCTCTTGCAGGACCTTCTATGAAATGTACAACAAAAACAGAGCCAGGTTGCTGTTTCTCTCTTCCAGGGACTCATGGAAGAGAGGATGTGGAAGGGATTGGAACTAGGACTGGCCACTCAGTCTCTAGTGCAACACATGCCATTTGGTAAAAGTTGCTCTTGTCCCTGGGCTGCTGCAATTTGGACCAGGGCAGGGAGCAAGGGTGCTACAACAGAGATTCTGACAACTCCACTTTCTGCTATGCCCAGTGTATTCAGCTGAGGAGACATAACTATTGCACCCCTACTTATCCCAATCAATGCATTTGGCTAAGTGCTGAGTCAAAACTGAAACATATTTCAGTAGTTCACTGTTTCCTAAAGTAGCAAAGCTGTAAAAATTATTAATATCATTGATGGAAAATTTTATTCACTCACCCTTAAACTGTAGAGTCCATACAGCATTCATTCCAATAATCTTGTCATTCTGCCCCTATAAATAATATTCATTACACCTTCCTGGGTTTCATACAAGGACTGTCTGAAAAACACATGAACAATATTATCTAATTGCAGAAAAATAAAAAATATGAGGGACGATAAATGTATTTTATGACCTTTAAAATGAAGCCAGACAACATTCATATCACTTCTGCTTTTCCAAGCCTTGGTGAATGTCTTGAGTTTCAGAAAAAAAGCCAAACTCTTTTGATGGAAACTCATTCCATATTTGTGGGGATTTGCATTGCTGGTGTTGTGAATGATATATCAGTTTACAGTCACCACACAACGTGCAAAGATCAACTTTCTCCAGGTCCTATCATACAAAATTATATTAGAACAGACAGAAATTATTTATTTAATGACACATTAAAATTCAGCATAAGTACAGAATGTATTGAAATTAGTAGGTATGTTTGACACCAAAAGGAATTAAAACTATAAAATGTTATCTGCAGGTGATTCTCTAATAGCTAGGTACCATATTGTATGTAGCAATATTGAATTCTTACTTACAGTAATTTACAATTTCACGATCAATAGATATCTTTACAAAAATAATCTCTGCCAAATATTAGAATTCCAAAAATGACATGAATGCCTGGTTAGGACTGTAAAATAAAGGTCATATTGATGGTTTCTTACATTCCAGAAGTTGATATATTTTTTGTCTTCCTGGTTCTTTTACATTTTCTTTTGTTTTAAAGAATGCACTGTGTTCATTTGTTAACAAAATTGGAAATGCAATAGCAAGGACTAAATAGGATGAGCTGACTCTATTAAAACTGGCTTAGAAATAGTCTAGATTTATATTAGAAAAGACAATTTGGTGCAGAAACATTTCCATTTTTAGATGGTAGTGCTAATGTTAACATATCAATGATAAGTAATGTAACAACATTATTTGTATAAAAATTATTTCTGATATATTTTGACTACTTCTACTTTATTGGCATTACTTCTGTTTCAGAGATACTGGTAACCACAGTTTAAAAATATATTTCATATGTTACTTTTTTTTTTTTTCCATAGCAAGACCACTTTCTTTAGACAACCTGATTACTTTAGTTCAGGCAACATATGTCACAGTATATGCAAGGGTAAGTAAAAATCTCCCATGATAGCCAACAAACTAAATTTAGCACTTGGAATATTGTGTTTCTGACCTGCTGAAAATTTAAAAATACATGTTGGTAATGATATCTTCTTGTAGATGCTAAAATTGCAACTATGCGGTAATTTTTAGCTGTGAATGTTAAAGATAGCAGGCATGTTCCAAGTAACAAACAATTCTAGATTTTCTTTCTTTTTTTTCCGATTCCTTTTTCAGGCCCAAGGCAAAGGTGTTGGTCCAGCACTGAAAGAAAATTAAGTACCTCTACTATTATTGCTTAGCTGTTATTGTCTGGTTGGATGACAAAAAACAGGAGAGAGATGTCATGGTGAGGACTCCTAGCATGGTCAGGGATTTCTAATCTGTAATTAATTTTTTTTTCCTTTCTTAACTGGAATTCACCTGATATCTGAATGACTTGCATAACACACAGAATTACTGCTGGCATCCAACAGTAATTTTGTTTGTTGTTGCTATTCAATTTGCTAAATAAACATTGATCTTCTCTTTTACCTATATTGTGCCTCAGTCAACCCAGGCTTTCTTTGACTTTACTGTGCAAGTTTATATTTACAGCAGACAGAAATCCATGTGTTGATCACTTACTTTTATTATCTCATTTTTGTTATGGTGTAAGTATATTACCTTTTCTCTCTGTGGATAAGCACTTCACTCAAGAGCTTTCTGAAGCTGTGCTGCAACAGCTTAATTCTGCTTATAAGCTAGTTTGAGGCTTTAAAATCTGCTTGTAAATTGATTTTCACACTGTCAGCTGAAGATGTTTCCCTGATGCCTTCTTCTCCAAAGTCATGGCAAGCATACTTTTGTTTCATACTAATCACTGCTTGTGATAACAGTTACCATCTCTATGGAAGGGGAAAATTTCTCTTACCTTGTTCGTGAGATCTAGGTACACTTCAGTCCTACTTAGCTTTTAATTTAAAGAGCAAAACATTTTATCACCTCTTCAAAATGAAGAGGTATTCAGTTGGAATAAATATCAATATATCCTAAGGTCTGGAATACCACTTCACATGAATACACATTTGAATATTTGATTACATGCTAAATATACTAATCACTAAGAACAGTGTGGAAAATATGATTTTCATCCTACAATTAATCCTGTGTAAATGTACACATTAAGGAAATTAATTACCAATAGAAAAATTATTCTTATTTCTAGATTTACAGAGAAGGGTGTTATTTTTCTATGTAAAATCTAACTTTATAATACCTAATATATGCTGTAACTATCAAAAAATTATATATGTAGCATTAGAGAAAGGGGATTTCTGTATTAACTCTCTGTTAGCTTTGATTCATTTATGTCCACAGAGGTTTATTCACCCTTCCAAGCAAGGTTAAAGATTCCTCTACACTGTCAGGACTGAGTAGTTGGGTCTCTTGCCTCTACCCTGGAACTTGGATGTCATTCCTTTTGCTGCATAAAAGTTATAATGATACACAATTTAACCTATGCAAAAGGCATCCATTAACATCTGCATCTTTCTTCCTTAACACACAACCTTCTTGTCGATGTCTTTGAAAATTTTGTGTCAAAGAGTAAAAGGAGCTCTTCTATCAGCTATTAGCACTGTACTATAAAACTATTATATATGTACTATTATATATATTATATGTGTACTAGTATAACTGCATGTGTGAATGTGTCTGTGGGTAAAAAGACTTGGTCAGACAGTGCTCTTGTTTACACTGCAAATGCTCTGGAATCACAGCAGTGAAATGAATGGAATTATGTTGATCTCTTCTACTGTGTTCAGGATAACAGTGACATTAGCCCCCTTCCTAGGTTCTTTGAAAGCACTTGAAAGCTTTTTCATGGTCAGCTTGAACATATATTTCTTAGCACCTGATAAACAAGGTTCATACTTTTTAGGAAGAAATAGGCCCAAACTAACAGTATCTATCTGAGGGTAATAAAGAGGAATATCACCTTGGGCCAAAACTAAGAAGTTTGAGGGACATCATTATAACCCAAGTGAAAAAAACCCCCCTACTTTTCAATCCTAAATGTTGCAGAATAGTGAATAGAAGAAAGTCATAAGGAAATTCAAGAATGCAATTAATTAAGAACAACATCAGCTCAAAATGGATGTTAACAAGATAGTAGGCTATCTTTCCAATTCACAGGATATTAAGACAGAAATAAATACATGTCATAATCAAGATTTAGACATCTATTTAGATGTGTTATTGTAGTAGTTGCTCCAGTTTCCTTATTTTGAATATGCCAAGGTTGCTTCCCATCAAGTGAGTTGGAATACTGTGAATTTCTTGGGGTTTTGTTTTCCCCTACCATTAGCTGTTCTTTAGATTCATGAATATCTTTGGTGTTGGCACATTATTTTCTTCTCATCTTAACAACATTTTGCTGTTGTTGATACAAAAATGTAGATGCTTTGAATATGTATGAATGTATGGTACCTAGCACAATGGCCACTTAACTGGGACACTTTGGGACTAGTAATATAAAAATAGAGGAGGAAATAGACTTATCCACAGACAAAGTAATCCCTGAAGCGTAGATGCATCAGACTGCAGAATTTTAACTAAAATGTTTCCCTTAGCTATAAGTCCCATGCTAGTTTTCAAAATGGACAAGTCATTTGCAGGCAGGAGTTTTAGTTTTATTAATTTTTTTAAGTATAGAATTAAGTACAGAACTCAGGCTCAGAGCAGATTTTTTTCCTGAGGTACAGTAGCTATGTGCAGATAGGCACATAACATAAAATTCTGGTTTTAGTCTGGATTTACTTATTGCAGTTATTCCAAAGCAGATAAAAAAACCCTCTTATTTTTAATAAATAGTTCCAGTCAGTTCCTAATGTTGTTAGTACAGCTCATTAATATCAGCTGCCTCCTGCACTCTCTTCCACTTTCAAAATTAATTAAACTAGCGGCACATTAACTGGAGGGAAGAGGCCATAGCTTTTTTTATGCAGAAAGCAGTAAGAGTATAAATCAAGGGGAGCAATCCTCATGTTTTGGAATTGACCTTATGAAGGGATACTTTGCCAAGTGACAACAGCATCTGTTCAATGGAAAAAACAAACATAAGAAGTGAAAGGAACACATCCACTTCTCTCTGGAAATATTGCTCATTGCTTGCAATCACCTGCCACATCAAGAACCCTCTTTGGTGCCCATTATCTCATTAACAGTCAATTTTCTTTTGCCTTGTAATTTTTCACCCACCAACAAACTTGGAATCTTTATTTGAATATAAAGATACATAATACTATTACGATAACTGATATAGTATTTCCCTTTTTTTGGCTAATATTTTAAAGTAAAGTTAGCCTTCTGGACCATATAATCTCTTATAAATATATATGTATTTATACATGAACACTACCACTGGCAATTAGCTCAAAACAGCTACAGAAGGTTGATATGCTAGGTAGTTGCAGAAGCTTGAAAAAGGACTGGCTTCTTTCTGCAGCTGGTAAAACAGTCGGCAGCATGTATCAGAAAGAAACGTTTGTGAAAACTGACATTTCATTGGATTTTTATTCACATATCACTGATTAAAAGGTGACACACCTTCCTCTGTGGGTGATCCAGGGGCAGATCCAGAGCTCCAGGTGGTGTTTTGGCTCTGCTGGCTGGGAGCAGGAAACACCAGTGTGGTGCCTGGGGTCATGCTGAGGAAGCTGCCTTGGGCACACAGCTGGAGAAGGCTTTCCCTTGCATGCTGCAGCACTCCAGGCTGCTGCAGGACTCATCCTGCATAGCTCCCAGGCTCTGCTGAGGCAGCATCTCCCAGGAGGGAAGGAATGGGAGAGCCCTGCAGTCTAAGCACAACCTGAAGGGTGTTGAGGCCTGAGGTTTCACCAGACTTTCCTTCTGAAGCCAAGGAGCAGGATCCCATTACCCATCTCCTAGGGTCCCTGTTGACTTTTCAGATTTATTTCCACATGCAACCTGAATCTAGTCTCCCCCCATTATCCCTCAGGAGGAACAAGATTTCTGATTTGTAGGTAAAACAATTTGGGTGGTATCAGACAGATGCTTACCAACCCTTGGCGACTGACTTTGATCGCAGGTTCTGAATATACTGCTGACTGATATTTAGAGTAATAATTCAAGACACCCCTTTCCCCAGAAGCTTACATGCCTTTGTAAGCCTGTGCGAACTGATTATGTTCAGTCTGTATCCCTGTGATCTGTCTTTTGTGATTTAGTTTAAGTGAGGGGTTAGGCAACCTTTCTCCTCTTTTCCATGACACAGCCCTCTCTTCCTCTTGGCCCCGTATCACCTGCCCCATGTAAAAGTACCTGGATTTCTGCTCAGGACTAAGCTCCTCTTCAGTTCCTCCATTTCTGAAAACACTGGTGATATCCACAGAATATACTGGAAAAAAATACCAAACAGATGTGACAATTTGGACTCTTCATTAGCAGGAAGTATTTGGGAAAGTTATTGTTCTCATTACCAAGCTATAAGACTTCTTTCAGGACCCCTTCTTTGCTGAGTGTCACTGAGAGCATCCACTCCAATGTGTGACCTTCAACTGAGTAATGTGCAGTAATACTGCTCAGAAAAAGGCCTGAGTTACCTTTGGGTACAAATTTGAATTAATGTAGGAGGCTTAAGGTCTCCTTCCCTTAAATGGCTTCCTGCTGGAAAACTGTGGCAAAAGTTGACTGGAGAAACTAACAGAGCTTTTGCCAAACACAGCATGTTCTGTTGATTCCCAAAGGTATCAAACATCCAGGATAAAGAGGGCTGATTGCTGATGCACCTGTATTGTTTAGACCTTTTAATGTTGCTTAGCTAGCTTCTACTCTGACAGAGTCATCCCAAAGCGCTTATCACTTCACTCTTGTAGCAGCCTTTCAGCCCACCATGTTCCTTCTCTTTAGAAAAAGTAAAGGTGTTTGGATTGTGCACAGTTCTTTGTGTGTTCTTTAATATACCCCTGAGACTAATAAAACTGGGATGCAGCAGATAATAAGCACTTTCTTCTTCCCTTACGATGACACATTATCTCGCCACTGCTTTTAATGAATCTAATCGTGCAGCCTGCCATCTCCAAAAAGCTACCAGGACTTTTAAGATCAGAATCCTGCTTTTACGTGAGCAAAAACAAACTGTTAAAAACATCTTTTCAAACAGAACAAGTTCGAGTAGTTGAGACAGAATGAAAGGCATCCCAAACATGCACCCTAAAGGGCAGCCTCTTCTAGGTTTGCCCTCAGCCTGGAGACCCTTCAGGGACTTTCTGTGCTGTGACCATCCAACCCACATGCAGATCCACACCATGTTATCTGCTTCCAGGAACATCACTTTTTTCACCCCATCATGTCCCTGAGTTGCCTTTGTGCCACCCTTTATGTCTCATCATTTCTCAGTGTTTACAGCACCCACTCTCCCCTGTGAGACACATCCTGCCCTGGGGGAGCTTCCCTTCCCAGCAAATTCAACCAGCACCAGCAGTGTGCCAGGGCAGGGAATGGCATAAATGACTAAAAAATTCCCTTTTTATTTAGGAAATTTTATTCACTTTATTTTATATCCCTAATCCAAGTATTTCTTACTTAAAGATATCAGGCACAGCAGACAGAACAAGCAAATGCCATGTATCATGGTCCTAAAAATGTTTAAAAAACAATTTGATTTCATACATATAGATGTTTATGTAAATATATATGCATATATACACATATTTTGCACATATGCACAATGAGATATATTGATATACATACAACTTCTAACGCAAAAAAAATAACTGTAGACAGGATTAAATTTTTTTGTGATAGGAAACAGTAACTTTATTTCTATGTTGAAAATATTTGTGGGGGACAAAAACTGGAAAGACCCTGATTAAAGACCATTCATTGAACTGAAGGATGCATATGGTGGTGCTGATGACAGCCATTCTTTCATATATTCCAGACCTTGTGTTCTGTATATCCCTCTGTGCCTACACCCCATGGTGCCTGACCCGAATTCAGTTACCCTCTGACTTAGCAGATTTTCTGTACCTCCAGACTATGCTAAGTACCTTATAATATAAAACTCTGGGGTAAGCTAGTTTCAGTTTCACCTGGTGATGTTTTTCTTCTTAAATATTCAATGGTTGAGAGAGACAACAGCACATCAATTTATTGTGGGGCATATTTAATTAAAATTCGTGTTCTGAATAAGATTTTCATGCCTCAAATCCAAACATCTGTCTGGAAGATATTTAAAAGGCAGCATTTGTTCAGTATCTGCAGTTAATACAGGCCATTTGGCTCAGAAGACAAAGTCTGTCATACTTGGGGAATGAATGAAATTCCATTAAAGCCATCAGCTTCTAGAGTTGGTCTTCTTGATACATACCCAATACTTACAGGGTCACAGTCAAGGGGAGATACTGAGTGTAACCACCCCAATATACATCATAGTGTTTTAAGAAGGAGTCCTTGTTACAATATGGGATTAATACCGCTCAAGCGGTGGAGAAATTGATTTTGTGCCTCCATCAACCAAGATGAATGCCCTAACCAGGCAAGAAGAGAAAGAAACAGGATGTGTGTCACTTTCCTCCAAGCTTTATTAATCTACTCTTTTCTATTTTTTTTTTCTTAGTAGAGGAATCTATCAAATGATTTTAAGTGAACTGCACTATTTTTAAATAATTGTTTTATTAAGAAGAAAAACATTTCCTGTGTTACACCAAAGCTCCTACACTGAATAAAGGCAGTTAACTGGTTTCTACCTGAAAAATGTTTCAATCTGTTAAGAAATTTTATGAAATATGACATTTAAGGTTCACTTGTATTAGCTTGTTACCCTGTCTTTCAATCTTAACAGTATTCATAAACTCCTTATATCTATTCAGCCAGCCTGCAGTAATACACCATTGTAACACAGTAAATCACACAGGACTCACAAAGTTAACACAGTCTGCCAGATAATCTCAGCCATTAAATAATAATGCTACTTCATTAAGAAATAATCCATTCATTTAAAGATTAGGTATTAATACACTAAATGGTTTTCCATAGAATTCATATTACAGTGAAACATTTTAATTTCTTGCTCTGTAATATTAATAATGAAATGAGAACAAAATGCCATTTTAAAACTTCCAGTTTGAAGTTATGCTTTAGTTGCAATGAGACATCTAGCAAACTTCTCAAAAGTTTAATTTAATTACTTAAGTCATGAAAAAGATGACTTAAGTTTCAAGCAACATCTATCACCATCACACATATACACTGACTCCCAGTCACCACTCAGATCAGCACATTGTGACTGATAACTCCTCATTGAGACACACCAGTAGGAGACATTTGAGGACAAATATTTATGAACAAAGCTTAATTTAAATGAATGAAACATAATATTTACAGCAGCAAACTTCTGACCTTCATATTTCAACTTCTTCCATTTTTTTGTGTTCTAACGAAAATGAATTTTTTTAAATACAGCCTTTACAGTTTTGTAAAGAGATGCTGTTTTCGTTGCATTCAGATCCTTTTAAAATATGTTTTTCCTACTAAAAATAGCTGAACCAACTTCAGTCAACCAGCCAACCAAAATTTTTTAGCTTAACCTAAGCATAAGATCTTTGAGCCCAAACAGAAGATTGGGACATTATAATATTGGACAGGGAGTTTAAGTATGCAATTCAGTTGTCACTAACAATAGCTTTTACTGTGGAAAAAACAGCAATAATAGTAAATTTCATTTATGAAGTGCTGCTCTCAGAGTTCCAGTTGAGTTTTGCATACCAAGCAAGTAAAGCAACACTGGAAATAGATAGTTTAAATTCTGCTTTAAAAAGCCTAATCCACAACAGCTTTCCAAATATAAATAGGAATTCCATTTCATTATAAACAGACAGTAAAAGCTCAGACACTCACAGTCTTCAAAGTATTTTTAGGACAAAATAATGAATTGGCTTATTCTGACCTAAAAATTATACCAATTGGAAAGGGAATAAAAAAAAAATTGAAGAACTAGGACCCAATATTTACTGAGTCCTTATAAAAATAAAAAAACCCCAAAACTTAAGAATTAATTATATTAATATAACATAATTAAAAGAAGGAAACTGCTACTGCATTCTTGTTTTTTTCCATGCATTTTTCTTCTATCTATAATGCTGAAGAAAAACCTTTATCTCAGCAAAGCAATTGACCAGATCATATATGTATATGTACATGTACATGTATATGTATATGTATATGTATATGTATATGTATATGTATATTTATGTGTGTCACTAGTGGGGTTCTGCAGGGTAAGGAATTGGACTCAGTGATCTTGTGGGTCCCTTCCAACTCAGAATATTCTGTGTTTTTTGATATCTTATATCTCAGGGGAAAATGAAATTTTAAAAAATAAAGTTTGACTTGTGATTCCGAAGTTACGTTGCTCTGGCCCTTGCGAGCAAATACATATTAAGAATAAGAGTGTGTTCTTTCCTATGATGCAAACAGAGTACGGACTTCTTCTTCTGCACCTGTATTCAGATTTCTACCCTGAAAGAGCTAGATTTGTTGTGCCATGACCAAATCCTAATTGTTAACCAGATTATGTGCCATAATCTGGAATGTTTTAGCTCTGTCTGTAGAAAGCAGTTATAATCACAAGGATTTTACATAATGTCATCATTTTGTCCTAATCATTTTATCTAGAAAAATTGATACTTATTTCTAAGTGACAAGTTCTATCTGAAAACCACTATTTATTAATCACTGAAAAAAAATTAAAATGCTGATATGTTGCAGATGAAGAGCTCTAGTATTCTGTTTATTTGGTCTGTATAAAATTTAAGGAATAAACAAATATCTTTTCAAGCACATAACTGGGTATTCTATTTTTATTCTTTTTTTTTATGGAAATGTATATTACATAGGTGAACGAGGCAGCAGAGAATGCATCATGCCACCAAAAAGAAGACACACCAGTGGAAGCAGGTTTTACTTACTGTGACACTTTAGATTAATTATGTATGTTCACAAAGACATACATAATTATAGTGGAAGGATCTTGTGATTGAATTGGAAATTGACACATTAAAATATGGCAACGAAGTAGATAATTTGTTATGTTAATGAAGCAGATTTATAAATGTTGCAATTGCACTGATCAAATGGGCAAAAAATAAAGCCTCCAGCCCACCCAGTGTCCAAAAACCCCCAAAACTAAAACACAGGTATTCCTCTTCAAGGTGTGCAACCAAATACTTATGATAATCACAAAGAAGGAGAAACTTCATCATTAATGAAACAAGGAAATGAAATAGAGTGCTAAAGCCAAATGCCAAATATAAGGCCAACATCAATTCAGAAAAGTGCATATACATTAAACTATGTCATGTCTATGCAGCTTTAGAGAAGGCTACAGAATTTGGTAACAAACAAGGCAAAATTTCAGTCATAATTAGTCCAGGCTCCCAAACCTTCATTGTAATACCGCACCCAGTTGCCAGTTTATCCTACTACAATAATTTCTTTATCTATCCCCATTTCTATATATTTCAAAAATATATCCAGTGTTCAACCATTATTACTCAAAAATCTGTAAATGTGTCTTTAATTTTGCTTAATTTAAAGCTTCTGCAGACAGTCCCAGCATTTATTGCCAGTGTTCTAACTGCAATTACGTTTTCCTACAGTCATCCTTTACTTCTAAATGAGAAACAGTTTTACATGCTCAGTGCTGAAACCCATTGCTTATGACATTTGAAACATAGCTGAGCTCAGTCAAAGAAGAGTGTGAGTGGTTAACAGAAAAGCTGCAGAGTGGCACCAGCTGGGTCATGAATATAAAAGTACCTGTTGTCCTTTTAAGTCTTCACTTTATTAAAGCACAGTAAGAAAAGGTCTATCAATTTTCTTTGGTTAAGATCCTGCTTGACAGATAGTAAGCCATGTTTTCTGTGGAGCCTTACCTGATGTTGCCATGTAGCACATGGAATTCTTCCTGATGTTACAGCCTCCCATTTGGCACTGTCCAGACACCTTTACACAGGAGCAAATGGTGTATACACAACTTTAAAGTACAAAGAAGTTTTAGGGAACCATTTGGCCAAGCATTGTCATGCTCATCTTTCCTGATACAGTACACCTAGACAATACACCACAACACACAGGTGACTGCTCCTGGATGCTGCTGAGCCATTGTCTCCCATCAGCTGTCAGCTCTGACACTCAACCTAATGACCCCCAGCAAAAATAATTAGCTTCCCTGTTTCTCTACCATTCCTTGCTGTTGTTTTTCCTCTTGCTTTGTTAATGATCCTCTCTCAGCAAGCTTATTTCCGTAACTTCTACTTTTCTCTGACTCTACAATCTGTCTCATGTCTCTTTCTCCACTGCATGAGTCAAGGTAACACATTTAAGGCACATGGGCTGTACTCTTGAATCCTTCATATCCACACAAGTAAATCCCTGGAGCAGGGGGAGCACATGGCAAGGATTTCAGGGAGAGGGTTTCATCAGGCATTCTTGGGAAGATCTGCAGGCACAAAGCTGGCACACAAGCAGCTTTGTAAACCTCGGCAACAATGACCTGTATTCCTCACTGCTATAGACATGTTCATGCTTTAGTACCTACTTGTTCATGTACACATGCAATTTTTTTACTAACAGACTTCTTAATAACTCTGTTTCTCACATATGTAGAAAAGAACCAGTTGCAGCAACTGAGATCATAAATGCAGATAGAATAGATTTCACAGCATTTCCATGCTTTATACTTAAAGTTGTTTCCTCTTTTAAAATAATTATTTTCCTAAAATCTGCCTTCTATGAGGTATTACAAGAGAGCAGTGTGAGATTAAAGCTAAACATATTGTTCAAGTAATAATTCAAAAATAAACATAAACTTTCAAAACCTTGCATATTAAAATAAAAAAGGAATAAAACTCTGTCTGTTTATAAAAAAGTCAATTAGATTGCTTTACAAAGCAATATGTTTCACAACTTGTGCCTAAAAACTGTAAGAAATACTTGTCCCCAAAGAAGAAATCAGAAATTTAGAAGTAGCAGAACCTCTGCTGTGTTGCACTGTGTTAGCAGTGATTTTCATTTCCAAACCAACACAGCAGTTGTTAATTTTTTTTTATCTGAACAGTGAGGAAAATGTCCACTGACCTTTTTCTGTGGCTCCCTGCCTGTAATCATGGAGCAAATATTGCATTGTATTGCACTCTGGTTCATAGAGTGGTCAAATGTGACTGCCAATGTGGAAATTCTAAACCATTTAAAAAGCATCTCTTTCAAAACAAGAGAAATAGTGTTTTATATAAGATTAAGCTTTCTGAAGCACTAACACCAGGCTCATGAGGTGGATAACGAGTGCTTTTATGTGAGTAATGGCACTAGTCCACGAACTGCTGAACTCATGTACAAAATGTTCTCCATATGCCTCTTTGATATAGACCATTTGATTGCAAATGTGCTCTCTGGTATTAATCAGTAGATTGTTAATCTTAATATTGCCTTGTGCTATCACTAGACATTTAAATAAGTAAGCAATATAACAGGGAACTTTTTCCACAGATACGCCAGTAAATGTGCATTAGCTGTTTCTGCATGCAGCGAAGGACTGCAATAAATACAGATAGCACAGAAAAACTCATCTGGCAATATAACAAAAAACTTAGTAGTTTTGTATATAGCCTCCAAAGTTTTTCTATATAGACTTAAGATAGAATCTGAAGAAGTCTAATGAGTTTCCACAAGGTCTCATGCTTTCTCTTATTTAGGTTTCATGGTAGAAGACAGAACAGTGTGTCAGTAGCTCCAGTAGCTCTAGAATTTGTTACATTTTTCTTTGTCACCTCTTTTATTTTAACGAGTTTATTTTTAACAACTTCATCTAATAATGAATTTTAATTTGAAAGAGTCAACAGGTATGTCACAGAAATAAAGACATAAGGCTGGCATTTGGTCCATATTTTAAAGAACAGGGAAATATTTTCATTAATTATTTACTTGTAAAGAATAAGTTTATAAGAAAAAGAATATAAAATGGTCCTGGCACAGAAACACAGTAAAAGAGTAAAATGAACTTCCTACATTGTCTTGCTATTATTGTAAGATATAACCTTATTTTATCTCAAACCTTGTTGTGTTGCTTGTCTCTACTCTTCAACTTGCTTCAGAAGGTGTGAGAGACTGGAGGAGGTTGCTGGGGTGAAACATTTCAGGTGAGTGTGAGGGGAGAGGTAAGGTTGGGTCTTGCTCTGGCGGCATGATGCTCTGGTGTGCATTCCTCACTACTCCAGGCCTGTATCCCAGCCCCTGCAGGGGCTGCCAATCCCTTCCTTAGCTTCTGTGCTGCACCTTGATACCTTTATCCTGCATCTTTCTGTTCCCTGTAGCCTCCTTAGATTATCAGTTTTTATTAATAAAGGATCTGGAAATGCTTTACATTAGCTATATTCAATAGATGGCTATAGATCTTGCAATGCAGAATCTGAATTGCATTCCTTGCTTCTTCTTCTTCACCATCTTTGAAACTCACCAATATCTGCAATTGACTCCCTAGTCAATGGATCATCTCTTCCATAACGCTAATCAAATGATATTTCCTATATAATCTAATTGTCTTTTACTCCTTTTCATCAAATAACCATTTTGCTTTCTTTTAACTCTTCTTAATTTGTTTTTGGTCATTTTTTCCCCCCATCCTTTTTGTTGCATTCTTTCCACGTAATCTTTTGCTTCTCCAGTCCTCTTCTTAGTCTTGAGAAAGAAATGTAGTGGCTCATTCACAGACTCCTGATATGCAATCTCTTCTCTGTATTTTGTCTTATCCAAAAGAAATAAAGCTTTTAGCCAACACCTTAGGGGACACCAGGATGCAGCTGAAGGCTAGGCCACCATGAAGACTGCTGAGACACACACTGTCACTCCCTATACCACTCATTTCTAGGTCAAGTAAGAAGTCTTTTCTGTCTCAGCAATGCAATTTTAGTAGCGAAAATTGCAATATATCAAACTGTCACTTTTGTATTCATCTTCAAACTGGAAAGAACTTCTGACTTTATCTTGGATATAGATTTCTATACCTAATGTCACAATTTAACAGTTTGCCACTCTTTGTTCTGAGTATTTCTCCTTATGTCAAACTAGACAGTTAGAAGCCAAGGCAAAAAAATACTAAAAGATCATTCTATACCTCAGTCGTGTAAAAATTATTAAGTCAAGTACCAAAGATTAATGGAATTGAAGACTAGATTGATGAGAAAAACTAATTTGTTTTGTCATGTTTAAAGCAAGGAGTACCATATCTTTTAGTTCACCTTTTTAGAAGGTGTAGAAACTTGTTATGTAATGTCAAGTTCTAATTTAATTTTCTATGATCACAGAAGCTAAATCTCATTGAGAGGCTCTAGGATGGTTGGAAGTAGTGATACTAAGGTATTAGTATCAAATATCCCTTGTCTTTTTTTTCCTGGAAGAGTGAGGAATGTCACTGCTATGTCTTCTTAGAAGACTAAACTCCAGAAAGGAAAATAAAAAAGAAAATTAAGACCTACACCCCTCTCCCCCACCTCCCCAGGAAACAGATGTTTGGCTGACTTACTTTTTCATCTCTGAAGTCTCTATGCCTTCATGGCAATTAGTAGAGTTGAAGTAAGGTTTTGAACTCAAAAAGACAGATAAGGGATTCATAGCTCTTAAATGCCATTCCTGAATGATAAGGTTATTAGTGCAACAGCAGGAAAATCTTTTTCATTTCATACTGAGGTAATAATTTGCTTTCAGTCAATGCTGTCAAGTTAGGTTAATCTACATTTTCAAAGTTATGTTTTGTATGAGAAAGAACTGCAAGCTGACACTTCAAAATGTGAACAATTATTTATCAGGTTCAAATGGATCAATCTCTTAATTCCATGAACATTTCTTTGTGTAGACCAGTGAGGACACGAACAACTACTATGCATTCCTTCACAAATCATCCTTAAAAAGACTTTTTTTTAACTGTTACATTGTTTCTACTAAGAAAAATGTCAGGAAAATAGCTTTTATCCTACTTTCTAATTAAAACTAGCTTTTCAGGATTTCTGAAATTATGTGTACTGAGTTCATATTGCTAAATATTAAAGCTCAAACATTCTCATTTAATGTCATTGCAATGGATGTTCTTATTTGAGTTCTAATTGGACTATAAAAGTTTTCAATTCTATAGCTGATGTGTTTACTTTTTACAAGACACAGAGATTCACTCATTTTCATTGTCTTCCAGTCAAGGTTTCTGTTTTTCTTTAGCAGACATCAACAAATACATTTAAAAAAATCCTGAATTGTTTTCCTTTGTTGCAACTTATTCTCCATAGTGTAAAAATGCAACAGCAATCACTTTGTTCTCCACATCACCTGGATGGATGTGTTGTCATATTTGCTAGTATTTATTATTTTTTTCCATTTATACTAGTGGGGAATCCATATAAAAACCAAGCCCATATGCCATACACAAGATTGGTATATAAAATAAAAAAATAGCGTGTGCGCCTTCAAAATCTCTTTGTTATAACTAGATACCATTTTAATATTTTTCTAAAAAATCACAATTCTTTTACACATACTCCAAGTTCTTCTTTAAATTTATTAACACCAAGCATTAATGATAGAGTAATCTTCATTCTCTTCTTAAAAAAAAAAAAAAGTTAATCTATTACATATCAGAAGAAAAAAGTTTTGGTTGTAGCCAGGGCTCAGGGAAAGCATGCAGTATGTACAATTTTTCCATGAACAGACTTGTGAAAGAGTTGTGTTCCTGTGATAGTTAGAATTTAATGTTCATTAAATTTTAGTAGAGTTATGCTTTAAGAGTGATCTCCAAGCATCTACTCTAGTAAAAATTAAAGCATAAGTATCTAGATATGCTTTATATAATAAAACAAGTGCTTGACATAAGTATCAAGACTAAGAGAATGAAAGTAATACATGCAATTATTTTAAATTGATTATTTTAAACAAGAAGTACAGTAATTTCACGACTATAAGCACCCTTTTGACTAAATTTTTCCCCCAAACCTGGAAGTGCGCCTTATAGTCCGGTGCGCCTTATATGATGGACAAAGTTGTGAAATTTGCAAACCCAGAAGTGCGAGCTGCAATGTTGGGGCGGTGCTGCGGGAGCACCGAATGGCGAGGGGGGGTGGTGCGGGCGGCCGCGGCTGGCAGGAACCGCGTGGGGAGGGAGGGAGCTGGTGCCGACCCTGGCCACCGTGCGAGGAAGGAGGGAGCCACCGCTGGCCCGGCACAAGCCGCGCGGGGAAGGAGCGAGCCGCCGACCCCGGCTCGGGCTGTGCAGGAAAGGAGGGAGGGAGCCGCTTACACTGGCTCTGGCCCGGCGCCAGCTGCGTGGGGAAGAAGGGAGGGAGGCACCGCCGTCATCTCCGGAACGGCGCTAACTGCACGGGGACGGAGGGAGCCGCCGCCCCTGGTCCAGTGCGAGCTGCGCGGGGAAGGAGGGAGGGAGGTACCACCGGCTCTGGCCCGGCGTGAGCTGCGTGGGGAGGGACAGAGGGAGCCACTGCCACTGGTCTGGCGCAAGCGGCGCAGGGAAGGAGGGAGGGAGCCGCCACCACTGCTAACCGTGCGGGGACGGAGGGAGCTGTCGCCACTGGCCCGGCGTGAGCTGCGCAGGGAAGGAGGGAGGGAGCCGCCGCTACTGGCTCCGGATCGGCGCTAAGCGCACCGGGAAGGAGAGAACCACCGGCTCCAGCCCGGCGTGAGCCGAATGGGGAAGGAGGGAGTGGGCAGCCACAGAAGCCCTGAGCCAAGAGCCGTGGCCACCCCGAGCCAACCCGGACTGCGGGTAGCTCTTAGCCGCCCCCAACCACCGCGAGCTGCAGCCGCCCTGAGCTGCGCCTCGCCAGCTGGCACCACGGGCAGGTGAGAGTGCTGAGGCCCCCAGCATGGGGAGGACACTTGGGGCTGCATTTATAGGCTACGCTAATCTGTGAGAAATGTTTGCAATTTGAGCACCTGCCAGTAAACCCTTCGATTGCGCGATTCCATTGCTATTTCATTACTTTGTTGCATGAGCACAGCTCCTCGCTGCAAAAAGAAAAGTGCACCTTATAGTCCGGTGCGCCTTATGTAATGTACAAAGTTGCAAAATTTCCCAGCTCCTGGAGCTGCGCCTTATAATCCAGTGCGCCTTATGGTCGTGAAATTACTGTATTTTAAAAAATACCCTGAATGCATTTAGGTACAGTTTAACCAAATGGCAACTTATTCCCTGCAGACCCAATCTGTTATAAATATTCGTTATTTCTGTTCTTGCAACAAAAATACAAAAAGATTTTCCTACTTGTCACTGCAAAGCTAAAAGGCAATGGCACATCCCATAGATAGATATCATGGAAAAAAAAATCAAGAGGGTTATTATATAAGTTTCTATTTCTTTGCAAGAAATTATTGTCAGAAGACCCAGTGGAGGGTTCAGTTGCTGCCTGTTTCGTTTGGATCCTCTGATGTGGGTGAGGCAAAGTTGAGGCCAGTGGGGAGTATGATCATTTTTTTCCCAGCACAATTGTTCTAAAGAATGTTGCCATCCCAGCACATTTTTTACATCTTACTCTAACCTTCTGCCTTTAATATAAGTTGGTCTGTTATGTCATGCACAAACAAAACCCGGAGGCAGAGAGGCTTTTCTGTGGCTACTTAATATTTTAGCTTTGCTTAAAAGTTAAAGTCAAAGGAAAAAAAACAGATACATTCATGTGTTTTTCCTTCGTAGGGTTCTTTTGCAAAACCTATTTGCAGAAGGAAAAATTTCCCACATATTAATGAGATAGATCTTATTTTGATTTGAGCAGCCAAAAATAGTAAATGCCATAGGTTAGCATTATGCTTTGTGCTCCAGCTGTGGTAGTTCATTAACAAGTGTGCTGGAGGGAACGATAAGAACTTCAGAATTGTCAGGAAAATTCTTTTCTAAGGTGATTTTCCCAGATTTCTCCCAACACTATTTTTAGGAGCTGCCATCTATCTTAGCTTAACATTTAGGTCATTGATCTACTCTTATTCTCTGTCAGACATTCTTAATAATTTTAGTTCAAATGGAAAATGAAATAAAAAGCAGGAGGAAATGAAATATCAATATTCTTTTTTCTTATAATGAAAAATGAGAGAAAATCTAAAGATAAATTAAAAGACATTATACCTAACTTATTGCAGTATCCAAAGAAAAGTTCTAAAGCATGACACTGCTTTCTTTCAAAAATGCTGAAGTAACCCAAGTCTGCTAAAGCCTGACTTCAGGAATGAACCATTGGGGCACATATCTTACAAGGAATTAGGAATCATTCATCTTGCATATAGTTCAATTCAAGAAATCCAAGTACACATGCATGTATTTTGTTACTGACATAATGTTACTGTAGAAAAGGATGAAATTCAGTATGATGTGCCAATAAAAGAGATAAAAATTAGTGTTAGTGTGAAAACCAAAAGTGCATGTGTCCTGCATATCTGTAACTAAATGGAAGATGTCAGAATATCTGAGCTTAATGATAAAATTAAAAAAATTGACACCTGTATTCTTATTGTTTATAAAGTACTTGAACCAGGATAATATTTGAAATAAAATCTCTGATGTCAAAGAATTCCTGTTGATTTTTATTTACTGGGGATAGTAAAAATTTCTGAAATAATTTAAAATAATTTTCTGTTTATAATTGAATAGAAGTAAAAATTTCATCCATAGTTTTAAGTAGCTCTTGAACACCACAAAAGCCACAAACCAACAGCCAGTTTGTATGTCTGGAAGGTAATGAAAAAGGAAGTGCTGTTTTGAAAGTGTGGAAAATGGGCAGAGTAGATGAACATCCACCAAATACTTTAAAAAGCCAAAATATTTCAAATAAGATATGTAAGCCACAAAAAAATCAAAACAAGACATAGTGAGAAGCTTCAGTGGAGAACATATTTATGTGAGAGTAAACAGCAATGCTAGCTCAGGAGCAACAGCAATTTTAGCAACAACAGCTCAGCCAGGTACAGACCAAATGTTTATAGAGATTACAAGAGGGAAAAATATCAGTGAGTTAAGTTTAAATTAGAGGGTGATGTATAATTCAGTGTAATATCCATAGGGGCATGTGAACAATTGCTGTTCTGAAAACTTCACATCTGGCATGAGAAGATTGCCTGATCACAAAGGCACTCAGACTACACTGAGGGCAAGGGGCAGGAATAATGATCACAGATCACACAGAGAGTCTATTTTGCATGGAAAATTTAGAAATACCCCCAAGGCCTGATCCTAAAATGTGCCTGCCTCTTTCATTAATTAAATTAATAGCAACGTAGTAAGCATTCCAAGTATACCAACACACAGCAGGTGATTTACTCAAGGGCAATGCAGATGTACTTTATGGTAAAGGCACTGTTGTGTTGAATATAAATCTCAGACATAAACAACCACAAATCTTTCGGTACGTCACCCCTCTCTCCTCCTTATGCATAATTTTTACGTGGGCTTTTCATACAGAAAAAAAATAGGAATAACAGTGAAACAAACTGTAAAGCAGGAAAACATCCTATGGGAAAACCAATGCTCTAAGAGATCACCAGTGTCAATAAATGTACAGTGAAACCAGACTCTTACAGACAGTGTAATTACTTCATTTTTTATTGTGTAAGACTTTAACACTAGATAGGAAAATCAGGGATTTGGTGTAAAGAACTTCAAAAAATAGAGACAAAATTTGGGAGACAGGGATGTGCAGTACTTTAAATAAATATTTCTGCTCTATATGAAAAATATGATACTGGAGACCATTGCAAAGACAATGGAGCAGAGAAGATGCATTAAGTCTAGTCAGATACAGTACAGCACCACAGCTACAAGCTTTAATATCCTACTTAGGTTTCACTAGAAAATAGCACAGTACTTTTCTGGAGATGGGAAAGGGTTAATCAGGAATGAGGTTATATTACCTCCACTACAGGACCTGGACCCAGGTTCTGCATTTATGTACCCAGGAGCAGTGTGTTTTTGTTGTTTCATTCTATAATTGCATGCATGGAGTCTTATATCTGAAGGAGAGATGCATCCACTTAGGTTTGTAAAATGATTAAATTATGTCTCCTGTATAATCTTTTTAGCATACTTGTATAATAAATTCTAAGCATTCTTGCTGTTACCATTATGAGAATTTTGGTTGTCACAGATGTCATGGATTTTTTTCTAGTTATACAGGGGATAGACCCTCTTTAAATTTAATTTGATTGATTTTGTCATAACCAAATTTTGGCAAGGGCAGACAGAGAACTATTGGATCTTTTAGGAGTTAATTTCCTCTTATCTTGATAGTTTGCTATTTTTCAATCTTCTTACTCCATGTGTTGTAACCTGTGCATATACATATAGTTGTTTTCATAAAGATTTTTTTAAAAATTCAAACCCTGTTGCTTAGTAATATTAATTTAAGGCAAGCATCTTTCCATTTGGTCATTTTTCCTAAATATAGAGATTTCAGAAAATTACATATTTGAATTGTCTTTGCTGAAAACTCTTGAAACATAATGAGAAAAAAAAAAATCCATAGCCTACAAACTTATATTCAGAAAAATGTTACACTTCTCTCTTTTTCAAATATGGGTTCCTAATTTTGCAAATACTTTACAAAGCTATATGATCATCAATATCTGGGGAACACAGCTTAATACAAAATATTCATAATTAGATTTTTCATAAATCATGTTTGATCAACTTATTCTCTTCTACAATAATGTTATAATATAATACTAATTGTATTGGTTGAAGAGAGAAGATAGGTAACAATTATTATTATTCCCTTTCTATGCCTAACTGAAGTGGGACATACAGACATGAGTAAATTTTGGTCTGATTTTCAGTCTCTCTATATGTTTATAAAACTATAAACAACAACAACAAAAAACCTCCAACTGCATCCACAAAAAAACCATAAATTATTTCTTATGAAAAGGATGTACATGATTCTATTAATATAGTCTGTTTAAATTATGAACTTTTTGTAACAAATTCACAAATGTTATAGTAAATCTTCCTTATATAGTAGCAAAAAAACCCAAAACACATACAGACTAATCTTAAAATATTTCTATACTTACCATCACCAGACTTAAAACCACAAACATATATACATGTAGATATATATGTATATATACATACATATATGAATACATATGCATGTGTATGCGCACACACACACATGCATATATAATGTGTATATTAAAAAATTCCTCTGCTAGCTATTCTTCTGCTCAGGAACTTGAAAATGCTTTCTGGGAAGGCAGGATGCCAATTCAGTAAGGGCATTGCCAAACAGGTGAAATGTTAACTGATGAAATTTCCCAAGAGCAAACCTGAAATACAGCTTCTTTCTTTTCTCTCTCTCTTTTTCATTTTTTTTTTTTTTGAAGGATCACTTCTAGGCATACTTTAGGTACTTTATCCCCTGAATCTGTTCCAGCAGTAAGGGAGAAAGCTGAAGTGATAAGATTAGCACATGCTTCTTCCCCCTGGCTTGCAAACATTGTACCATTTGGTTTCTGACCTCTAAAATGAAAGGTGTAAGATTTCTCATAAAACCCTCGGGATTAAATTTCTCAGAAAGGTTATTTTTTTTGAGGAGATAGAAGGGATAAGTATTATAGTACATCTAAAAATTTTTAAAGGCCTGAATAGAAAAGCCAACTGCCCTATAGTATTAATATATGACAAATAATATATTATAAATCTCATACATTTTGACATTTTGACTTACCTTATGGGTGGGTCTTATTGTCATGATTGGAGAACTTTTTATGGTGATCTCGAGTTGTGAGCTATATATGCCGCTGTGTGTGCAATACTGCAGTTTCTTTACTAACAGTATTGGTCTATGGCCTTGCTGGCCCATAAACACACTTCTAAAAATTCAGGGAGTTTAGAGTCACTCTCCACAGCCAAATGCAGACAGTCTGATGGGGAATGAAGAAGTGTGGCAGCTCAGACTGCCTCCTGGCCTGGGAGTGGGCTGCATTATACTAAAATAACATACATGAGACAAGAACATTACATAATGTGACTACTTTGACTCCTTTGAGAAAAACTGAAGTAAGGTGTTTGTAATTGAGAATAAAATAGAGTAATTCTGTCCTGCTAAACCTGTTTTTGTAATGTAAATTGTCCTCAGCAAGCTCTGGAATAGTATGACTATATGTTGGTTAACCTCCTCCTAGTTGCATCACAATGGACTTTTCACTTGGGTGAAGATCTGACTTTAGTTTTAAATGAAATCTGCAAAAGCTTAATAAAATTTTTTATCTGCTCTTCCCATTTCCGTTAATATATTTTACCTCCACACAACTACTGAATTATTGAATCATATTCTACCCATCATAACACAGATCTCCTCTCAAAGCATTTTCCACAGAAATTATTCCCCACTTTGCATAGGACAAGATACACTTAATTGTCTCAGAATTGGGTCTTGAAATCGCTAAAGGGAACAGTTTCACAAGCTTTACCATATTCTTCTCAGCTGAAAATTATTTCAGAACACCTACAGCTCTCTAACTGTTTCATTTATAGTTACAGCAAACGTCAATAAAGTTAATATGAATGACGGAACATTTTTTTTAAAAGCATTAAAATGATAGCAAAGAACAGCCTTCACAGGATACCTTATTGGAACTTTTACTCCCATAAAATTATATTGTGGCTCCTGTGTTATACGAGGCCACTGTATTGCCTGAAATTAGGTCCCACCTGTGCTGCTGATTGAGCCAAGTCAGCCAGACTCTTCCACAAACACTTTAAAACATTGTCTTTTTTATGCTGTGCCAAGACTAAGAGATGCACTGGGCTAATCAAAAAAGGAACAAGGAGATCACCAAATATATTAGGTTTTTGGAATAAATTGTCTGTCATGTGATGCCATTTTTTTAGGGTATGTACTGCATCATTGCATCCTATGTATATATTGCATCCTATGTGCTGTTCCATAAGAACCTGAATGGAAGATCAGATGAAAGCTGTTCCCTTTAAATAAGGATTTAAAATTTGCAAGGCCTTGAAGCTATGTTTTCATTGTTTGTTTATACTGTTAACTAACTGAGTTGGAAACTTTTTATAGAAAAAGCAAAAGGTTATAATAAGAATACAACATGATGGAACCTTTTGACGGGACCAAGAGGAGCACAGACAGCAGTGGTGACTTAGGGTCATTATTTCCAATCAAAATGTGCTTTTATCTATTGAAGGTGGTATTTCATAAGGGATGTTTCTTTTCAGAAATTTCATAAAATGGATTGCCATTCTAGAAGAGACAAGCAGCAGCTAATAGGAGACTGATGCTCATGGTCCCAATCAACAGTTTTTGGAGTAGTGATCTAAATCTGGATCATTTAATCAGACTGCTTAGGAGTAAAAGTGCACTTCCGTATTTGTCACAAAGAATCATTTAAGATAAAGAACAAAAGAAAAAAAATATTCTATATAAGAAAATGGATTTTATTGTCTGAGTGTATTCCAGTGAGAAGGGCAGAGGTCCAAGATTTATATCTTTCCCTAAGGTATTCAGGGAACTACATGTATTCCAGACATAATCAAGTCAACAACTCAAATTGTTATTGCTCTTTGCTTTGTGGTCTATTCTACTCTCAGTGTCAGGTACTCATTGCTTTCAGAAGTTTATCAGTGAAACCTATGAGTGGTATGGTCTAGATGCCAGATTTCAAAATACAGCTCTTGTCGTCTAATAGGAAAAGTAAAGCTTTTTCCCTCTTTGCAATGGAAGGCAAATTGTTTTAAAGGGAGCTCTAAAACTAAGCACATAAAAGCAGCCCTTACAGACAATAAAATCTACATGATGGATGTTTATTCCCAGCGCTACTAATGATAAAGGTTCTTGGCTTGAATGATAAGTGGGTCACTAGAATGTCAGCAGCTTAGAGGGCAGATTTTAGCTGTAAGGACATGAGTTTCTGAAGACCTTCACTCATTAGTTATTGCTTATTTGCAAGGTTAAATCCTGTTATGGACTGTCATTTCCTGTTCTGAGTTAATCAAATTAATAGTTAACATCAATATTAGAAATAAAGCTTACATGCAACCGTGACAAGCAGTTAACGGAATGAAGAGAGCATAATGGGCTGATGATATGGAAACAATCACTAGGAGAATGTGTCGTTCATATCCAGTGGCTGACTCCTCAGAAATAATATGATTTGTGAAATAGTTTTAGTTTTTCTGTGGAAAAAAGATACACAGGTCACTTTAAATTTAAAGGGATCCAAGCAAGCTTATCTGACTGGGATTCTACACCTGATTCCAGCAACAGTGTAAATCTTCATTGCTGCCCCTTTGAGACAGGGAGAATTTCCATCCAAGAGTTTGGTTCACCAAATCTGAGGTTTTAGTAAATTGAAGGACATAATAGAGGTTAAGGAAAAATAGCAATAAGAGAAAAGTGTACTCTATGATCTCACCATGCTGCACTGCAAATGAAAGTTCTGACTCATTTTGTAATGACTTCTGTAATATCATGCTAAATTAATTGGTTTTAGGAATCAGCTGGGGAATAATCAACAGGAGTTCAAGCAACTGGCACAAGTAATGATGAAAGGTTTTGTATGAAAGCAAAAAAAGTATTCTAAGAAAAAAGGTCTATTATTGGCAACAGATGACAGAAAATATGAACATCATGTTGCTTTACATTTATGAATTTGGCTATAGTGCCATTTAGTGATATGCTATAAAGCTGGCCTATTTTGAAAAATACTGAAGACTACAGTCTAGATATTAAGATTTCAGTCAATTTAAATTAATGTAACACTAAACTTTAGTGGATTTACATGGGTTCTTCCTGGTGATGGCTCTTTCTAGCATGTAAAAAACGGTCTATAAAGGCAAGAATGTAATCCCACTCACAAGGATGGAGATACCCCACCTTGTCATTATTATGATACAGGATAATGGGTCTCACTATGATTTCTAGAAATATTTTCTCTTTTTACTTTCATCTTATTAGTTTTTAGTTTTATCTTTTGTGGATAACAATAAGATTTGAATTCTTTTACATTACATTTCTGTTACTTGAATTTTGTTACATTTTCACATGAGGGAACTACTGCATTGGTCATATATATTGGTCATATTGGTTCATATATATGGAAGGAACAAAATGAGCTTCACCTGTGTTTCATAGTAGGAAGGAGGGGAATGTTAAACCAAAGAATTTTATACAGGGCTTTTACATCTGTAGAGACAATTTATAAGATGGCTTTTACACCTTCTTTGTCATGTGGCCTCTACTAAAGTAAAATCTGTAGTTTCCTTTGAAACAAAATTTCATGCCATTCAAGACTTCAAAGATAAAAAGGATTCTTACTCCTTAGTCATGCAGCATTTTGGTTCTGGAGTCAAATATGATCTCTTTGATATGACATGAAAAATCCAAATGGAACAGAAAACTAGGTAATGAAAATGAAAGCCGACATCTGTGAGAAATCTGAATTAGGTGAAGCTTCATGAAATTGCAAATTTTTTTTTTGTTATATACCACATTTAATTTCTTTTTTTAAAAGTTATCTGCCACATTTTTTCTTCCTTGAATTCAATAATCAATGGACAACAGATACGGACTAGGGCACAGAAACTCATACCTATTCATGCTTATATTCATGTCCCTAACAAAAATTTAATTTGCTACTTGATCAAATTACCTCACTTCTCATAAAAAAATTTGGAATCCTTTTAACCAAGAGTTTCATTTGGATGAGGTTGAATGCTTTGAAATTTTTGGAAACATCAAAATAGCTTATGCTGGCAACCCTGAAAACTTTTTGTTGGCAATAAGAAAAAGTAAAGTCTACATTCTCTAATCCATTAGAATACAAATTTCATCATTTATTTAACATAAAGTTTCCTGGAAATTAATAGAACATCTCTGAATTCTCCCCTCATCCTTGGGGACTTTGAACTTTTCTTTTATCCTTTAAAAGTATTGCTTAACATCTTGATGTGGGTTGCTTTTGCTGCTTTCTGCCACAGCCATTCCGTCTTATATGGAATACTTATCTGTGCATTGAAAAAGAGAGAAAATAACTTCAATAATGACCAAAACCAGCAGAGCTGTATTTCTTAGAGATTTATATAAAGTAGAATTAAAGTCAGCACAAAAAAATTAAAATTACAGTAATTTCACGAATACAAGCTGTACCAATTTGACTAAGATTTTGCTCCTAAACCAGATATGTGGCTAATACTCAGGAGCAGCTAATATGTGAATAATTTTCTGACATTTACAACCTCAGAAGTGCCAGCCAGAGTGCCGAGCCGAGCTGCTGCAAAGTCGGCATTTTGCGATTGTTACAAATTGCTACTCTGTTGCACCGCGGGTGGAGCCTGGCTGCCTGCAGGCAGCACGGGGGGCAGGGAGAGAGGCGGGAGAGCTCCCTCCTTCCCTCCTCTACCACAGCCCGGGGGAGAGACGGTGGGGCCCCACACCACCATTGACGCGGCTCGGGGAGGAGAGGGGGTACCCAGGCCGCCACTGCCGCGGCTCTGGGAGGCGGCAGGGGACCCGGGCCGCCACTGCCGCGGCTCTGGGAGGTGGCGGGGGGCTCCGTCCCCGCCCGCCGCCACCACCGCGGGAGCGGGGGGGGCTCCATCCCTGCCTGCCACCACAGGGCAGCACCGGGCCGTGGTGACCGAGCCCAGTGGCAGCGGCGGCTGGCCCCCAGTGGCCCCACCGAGCCGCAGTGCCGGGCTGGGCTACCTGGCCCCTTCAGCAGCCCCTAGCGGGCCAAGCCTGCACAGCCTTAGCTGAGCCAGTAAACCCCGCCCTGCTGCGGTTCTGTTACTATTTGGCAACTTTGTTGCACGTGGGTCCTCGCTGCGAACGACAGAGCGGCTTACATTCAGGTGTGGCTTATTTATGGACAAAAAACGAAATATTTACCAACACCCAGGGATGCGGCTTATACTCAGTGCGGCTTGTATTCGTGAATTTACTGTACCTCATTTCTTCCCCCCTTAGTAGAGGGAGGAAGTACTCCACAGGCTACTGAAATCAGGAACTCGATTGGTAAGATGTAGTGAAGATAAGACGCAAAGTTCATTCTAGGGGACTTCTGTTAGATGAGCTGTAGAAAGGAGTAAGACCTCTTCCTTAGAAAGGAGCATAACATAGTCCTTAGAAATGGAGAGATATCTTGTAAATTTGTGCTTCTTTCCCATGGTTTTCCTCAATTTTTTTTTTTTTTTTTTTTTTTTTTTTTTTTTGTGTTGAACAAAACATACTTCTCAATAGAAAAAGTTTTAATTTTTTGATGAAAAAGAAGTTGGTTTTCAGTCCATGCAGCTTTGGGAAATTTTTTTTTTCATCCTTCCTCAGAAATTATTATTCATACTTCTCATAAGTCTGTGCCTCAGCTGCTCATCTTTAATAAGTACTTAACTATACTTCTTTCTTCTGCTGTTTTCCCATCTATTCTATATAGGTCATAACCTTCCAAGAGCAGAACTCATTTAATTAGAGGCATTTACAGCATTCTGGTCTCAGAGATGGCAACTAGACACTATTGTAGCAAATAATGAAAGTTTATCTATGAACAGTAGGTTCACACAGAAATTTCACTGGAACAGTTGATAACACACAGCAATAAATCAAAATTGCACTAAATAAGTTGAAATGGGGAGACTGTTGGTATGCAGTGAAATTTCTCTATGGCTCCATCAGATTTTAGTTGTTCTTCCAAATTATTAAAACTTTTGGGGAATGGAGGGATGGGTATTGGAAGATGGTGCTGTAGCAACTATTCCAAGGTGTTGATTTGGGAGGAGACTGTTAGAACCAGGACAATAGTTTTGGGATTAGGAATAACAAGCCAAGAATCTAAAATTAATTACTTATTATCTGTTTTCCTATTAAATTCACAAGAATGCTCAATAATAGGGACTCCTTTTTTGTACTTTTCAGATTTACTGTTGGCTGTTGTTTCTGTAATTGTTTGTTACCTTTAATAAAGATTTACAGTGATTTCACGAATACAAGCCGCACCAATTTGACTAAGATTTTGCTCCTAAACTGGAAATGCGGCTAATAATCAGGAGCGGCTAATACAACCTCAGAAGTGCCTGCCAGAGTGCTGAGCCGAGCAGCTGCAAAGTCGGCATTTTGCGATTGTTACAAATCGCTACTTTGTTGCACTGCGGGTGGAGCCTGGCTCCCTGTAGGCAGCACGGGGGGCGGGGAGAGAGGCGGGAGAGCTCTCTTTCCTCCTCTGCCACAGCCCAGGGGAGAGACAGGGGGGGCCCGGCGCCGCCATTGCCGCGGCCCGGGGAGGAGAGGGGGGACCCGGGCCGCCCCTACCGCGGCCCGGGGAGGGTGGGGGAAGCCCGCGCCGCCATTGCTGCGGCCCGGGGAGGGGGGGGGGAAGCGCGCGCCGCCATTGCTGCGGCCCGGGGAGGGGGGGGAAGCGCGCGCCGCCATTGCTGTGGCCCGGGGAGCCGACGGGAGCCCCGCGCAAGCCATTACTGCGGCCCGGGGAGCTGACGGGAGCCCCGCGCAGCCATTGCCGCGGCTCGGGGAGCCGACGGGGTGCTTTGTCCCCGCCCGCCGCCGGCGCCACGGGCGCGGGAAAGCTCCGTCCCCGCCCGCCGCCGCTGCCGTAGGAGCAGGGGAAGCTCCGTCCCTGCCTGCCACCGCAGGGCAGCGCCGACCCGGGGTGACCGAGCCCAGTGGCAGCGGCGGCCAGCCCCGAGCTGCAGCACCGTGCTGGACCACCTGGCCCCGTCAGCGGCCCCTAGCGGGCCGAGCCTACACAGCCTTAGCTCAGCCAGTAAACCCCGCCCTCCCGCGGTTCTGTTGCTAATTGCACGCGGGTCCTCGCTGCGAACGACAAAGCGGCTTATATTCGTGTGCGGCTTATCTATGGACAAAAACCGAAATATTTGCCAACACCCAGAGATGCGGCTTATAGTCAGTGCGGCTTGTATTCGTGAATTTACTGTACTTAATCATCATGACTATTGCTCATGGTGTATTCCAGGAGAGAGACAATCAGCAAAATCTTAAAATACAGCTCCTCTCACACCTGTGAGGACTTGCAGAGACAATAGACACCTTAATTCTGTTTTCTGAGCTTTTTTAAAAGATTGTTCTATACTAATTTTCCAGCAATTTCTGAGATTCTTAGCTGTCTTGAAAAGAAGCATATATTCAGAAGCATTAATGAAATGTACATAACTTTTTTATATTAAATTGATGCATTAAGTACATCAAAGAGGAAATGGAAATGTAGCTATTCATATTTTAACCTATTCTAAATTAAACTTAGATCATGAACTCTTGGCTTAAGTTTATGAATTATTTTGTAGTAGTAAATCTGAATACATATTATTACTATTGAAGAACACAGCACATCAAGTTCTAAAGTTAAAGTTCCTGTGACATTAGTGGGTACAGTATTTAGTCAAAGCAATAAGCACATACATGTATCCATCCATGGGTGAGCATGTCCAGAGTCATTCTCTGTGGGATGATGCATGTATCTACAGCCCTTTATCCCTAAATGCAAATTTAATCAACTGGGCCTGTTGATGTCATAAATAAGCAAAAAGAAAACTTCTAACAGAATTTACAAAAAAAGGAAATGCACAATTTAATGGAGCTCCATTAACAATGACGTGAGATAAACTTATTAATATTTGTCTTAAAAGGCTACGCAGAAATATATATGATCATGACAAAATAATTGCAATGTAGGTTGATACCTAGCTTGCTTTAATATCCAGCTTTTAACATTACAAAGATATTCCAGCAATTCCAGAATTATACAAATGGATGAAAATGAACATTCAAAATAAGAAACTTCAATTTCTGCTGTGGGCGATGCATGAAAGAGTAAAATGATGGAAAGAATTTACTACCTAAACACCTAGCACATATCTTGAAAGCCTTCAAACATTAAGATTGCATTCAAGTCTGCAGTCATCCACTATCTTTATAAAAACCTCCAACCACAGGAGCTCAGCTAAAAAGCATCTGGATCAACCAAGGAACTCAATTCTCCTGACAGTCCCAAACTCAATTTCCATTATAATGGGAGAAACTGTCACAAACATACTCAGCACATTTGAAATTCAGTGTTTCTGCCTTAATGCCATGATGTAAGATACAGAGAGCAAACATGGTTTTAGAAGGTTGTACAAGACATACAAGACACAGATGTCTTGAACCCCAGTAAAGAAACACTTGAGATGTTAGGAAGAGCTCTTTTTTTACATAGATCCTGGGCCTCAAGACACAGACCATGATTTTGAGTTTAGGCCTTCAGGACCTAGCCTGATTCTTCTCCCTCCTGCTTTGACCAACCTGTCTTTACACACAGTTTCTAACACCTTGGTATTTCAGTCATGCCCACCAAAATCCTGGCGTACTTTCTTAGTTGCTGGATGGGAGAAAAGTGAAGATATAAACAAAGTTGTGTCTGATCAAAGTAGTTGTTCCCCAAAAAACCTACAAGGCAGAAACCAAAAGCTTTGAGAAAGAAATCCAGTTTCAAAACATATTTAATCACCACCAGTTAGATGAAGACCAAGCTAATATAGCCCTAATTTGAAAGTTTGCCAAGAAGTGAGAAATCAAAATGGAGAGTAATTGAAACAGCACAAAGGGAAATTTAATATTCGCTGATCAGACTTTCTCAGTGGATGGGGAAAAAAATGTTTCATTGCAACCACAGCCTTTTATAATAATCTCACAAATCATGTTCTTTATATCTAATAGAGATTACTAAATAATGAATATGGGTTTGCATCACCTCAGAGAGCTTTTGTTGGGGAATACACTCAGTGCTGACAGCTCCATGTGCAGCTGCAGTGCCAACTCCAGGTGGAGCTCTGGTGGTGAGAGCCCCAGACAAGAGGCCATGTACTGGAATCAACCTTTGCGCAGCCAAGGGCGCAGGGACCTGTAGTGCCAGCCAGGGGAGTGGACACTCAGAGACATGGCAGGAGTTGAGGACTCAGCTTCCTTAGCACTTTCCTGGTTGCCACTAGGAGGTACATCTTAATCCCCTCTCCTTTCAGTGGTGGTTATAAAAGGTGCTTGCAGACATTTTCTAGAGGTTATTGCTATGAAATATGCACATGAGAAAAAAAAAAAGATAACTTTCCCATCTGACATCAAGATTTACCAATATGGTATGGTTGTTTTTTATCCTTTTCCTAGAGAAGCATGTTGCATTTCATAAATATTTAATTGTATGTAGCCCCCAAGGCTTTTATGTAAATTGAGCACTTTTCCCTTCTACATCCCTAAAACCAGTATTCCCCTTGCCATCATCATTCAGATTTCCATTAAGTTTATTTTGCATCTTCCTGTGCACCGATTGATTTTTCTGATGCAAAAATCTAAGTAGAACATGTTTGTGCAGTCCATTACTTCATTGAGATCAGAACAAAGTGAGCACATATTTTGGATGGGAACAGTTCTAGATTAGACCTTCAAAATTCATATGCCTTAAAACCAACTGGACAGGATCAAAAAGCAAAAATTAGAGTGTTTTGATTTTTGCAAGAAGTAGACCATGAAGGAAGCAGGAAAGGGCAGCTTCTGTAACTTCCATTAGATGAGAGTAACCTGTAGAGTTGACAGTTCAGGCATATCCTAGGCATGTTTAGTGTGACCTCATTACAAAAACAAGGGTGTATAAGGATTTTTTGCTACCTTTACCTTTATCCTTAGTCAAGTACAGAATTGCCAGGTGATAGACCAATTTCTGTATCAGCTTAAAAACAGCACCAGTATGTGGAATGTTTCAGACTGTGAAATCACAGTGAGTTAGAGACTTGAATAAACAAGCTCTAGAGTACAAGCAAGCGTAGATCCAAATTTCAATGAGACATTTGACAAAGCATGGAGTGCCAATCCCACATTGGAACAGGAAAAGGCTTGTATGAACTCTGTGCACATTTTGAGTCTTTGAAGCAGGCTCCCAAACAGGCAATTCTCAATTTGTGTACCAGACACTTGAAATACTGCACACTCACCATAAGACATGGCAAGGAGCAATACTTTTTGGTTTGGTGCAAGATGAGTCATTTATGTTAACAGCCCATCCCAAATCTAGAAAGTATCTACCCAAACCAGAAAGAAAGCAGATATTCTGACTGCTGCATGGGGCAAATGTATTTGGGACAGGAGAATTCCAAGGGCTTACAGTGAGAACCACCCCAGACCCACAGCATTAGCTGGTCCAAGGTTGCCAGCTCAAGCAAATCAGTCAGAGCCTATCCAAATGTATCTGTGCAAGAAGGCTAGAAATCAGGAAGTCACTGAGAATCTTTCCTGCTCTGACAGTACATCATTGTACAAGAGCATTATTTCAGAGCATGTTCTTGTTCAAGATAGTTATATTTAATATTACTGAATAAAACAAGGTCAGAGAACAAGACAACTATGGGATTGCTGGCTATTCTCTCTTTTTAGTTGTTAATGTACTTCCTGACTTCAAGACAATAATTACCAAAAGAAATTATGGTGAAGACAGAAAAGTTTTCTTTCCTGTTAGAGAATCTTTTGTGTTATCCCAGAAGACTCTGCAACCTCAAGTCTCCCACATAACCTCCCACTGTACTCCACAAAATCTATGGGGTAGGTAAACTTCACTCTGTCATGCTGCAACATTCAGCTGTCACATTCATATTAGGTCCTCTGGACTGAAAATATCCACCCCAGACTCAACAGATGGTAATTCTCCTTTAGGAGCATATGAGGATTACATAGAGACTGAGGAAGGACAGGAAAATGTTCAGTATACCATTAATTCAGCCATTCAAGGTCCCTTGCACACAAGATCTGACAATGGCCCATGCTCTTCTTTATTTAAAAGGGTAAATTTAGATTAAAATTTTCAAGATTAACTCCATCAATGTGCCACAGTAAAACAAACTAGGAAAATGTAATATGGAAGTATAGCCTCAAAACAAATTAGAAACCAAACTCTCAATCAAAAAACAGCAAAAAACAGAAATATGTAGAATGGGACCAAGGAAGAGTTAATGAAGCAAGTGAAATTCAATAGGTATTAAAAATAAAAATGGGAGGCATGTAAAATTCTAAATAGTATGAACTTAGATTAATTTCATTATCTTTTAAATAAAATACAACAACTAGTAATAATTTGCTCTGAATGCAAATTAAAGTGGAGTCATTAGCTTAATTATTGGAATTATTTTATTGGAGTAGTATTCTATCTTTTCACATATGCTTCTTCTTCTGCATGTACAGGAAGAACAAATTCTTTGGTCCAGTTTCCAGCTAATTTGGTTCAATAACAACTTCATTCATAGCTGGAAAATCAGATAAGATCAGGAAGAGCTTTTTTCCCCTCTGTTTCAGTCTGAGACTATAATAAGGTATGTGATACTGAGATTTCAGACACTTCTGAAACCTTAAAGAAACTCTCAGTAGCATTTGCCTTAAATGGTTTGAATCAATTTTTTTTGTGTGTGTGTGTGAGTGTGTGGCCAAAATATAATTTGACATGGTGTTGGGAACCTATTCCTGCCAGATATTATCCTCCTTGTGATTTTTCACTGGATGAATCAATGGTTTTCTGAAGTTCTGCAGGGCCTCTTGAACTCATGTTCATTGAGTAACTGAGAATTTTTGGGTCTGATTTTACACTTGGATGGCAACTTTTAACAGCATCACCAATGTAAAAACTTATATGGGGAGCAGCCACAGGGCTTTCCTGACCAAAAGGGCTTCCAGATTCTCTCTCTGCTTCCAAACAGCACTGGCAGGTTGTTGAGTTCTATTTTATCAGGTAACAAATACTCACTGATATCACCTCAAATCCATGAAGCCTTTTCCATTTCCTTCTTCCCTTCTACAAGGTGGAAAACTGGAGATGATACGCAGCTGTTGCCTCAAGTTTAGAAAAGAAATCTGTCCAGAACCACCACAAAAGCTTTTGAGAGTTCTTAGTTCATCTGAGAGACTAAAGCAAAGGAGAATGAATCGTGTTATTAGTGTGAAATACTTTAAAGTAGCAAAAATCTGAAAGAAAAAATATCCCCCATGAAATCTATAAAGCCAGAAAGATTATTAGGGAGTTTTGCAGCTTGAGTTCTGGTAGCAAAAGAAAAGGAAGGATCATGATTGATTTTGTGTGAAGCAGTCCATTTCTTTGATGACAAATTATAAATACATTTTAGCAGTTCACACAGAAAAACTGTTGATAATAATGATGATATGGGAATGAGAGCTTCTCCATGTAGTAAAATACTATTACTTTTCTGGAGCTATGACAGGCATTGTGTATACCTAAGTGTGAATTCTCAGGCTGTACCCATCTGTCTCCATACTGGTAAGGATGTTACTGTGTGCTCATATGAGCAGGATGTGGCAAAAGATTCCTCCTAAATGCAGACATAAGTGCAGGTGAGAAGAAGAGGCTGTGTCTCATTATTCACTGACCAAATTAATAATTCTATTTCATAAAATGGTCAGATTGTTAAGGAAACTTTCCGGTCTGTCTCTTGAGAAGCCACTCTGTCCGAGCTGGGACTGAGGCCCTTTTGCAGTGGAAGACTCTGTTATTGAAATCATTGGGGAGACATTAAACCCTCCAACATCATCTTTTCAGTCTGTGAGCCAGGAATTACTTTATTCTGAACAGGGTATGTAGTGAATCATTACAGCTACACACACACCTTTTAGGACTTCTCACTCATTTATACATTTTTATCCAAAAAAAGAAATTAATATTCATTGGTTTTAAGTTATACAATTATTTTCATTAATTTGTATTCTATTACATATTGCTTATTGATTTCTTGCACTTCATGCTTATTTGGTCCACATTTTTTAGTGCTCTCACTGTCCTTTCTCAGATGGGGAATCTTAACTCTCACACTGCCATGTCCATCTTCTTACTACTCCAACATCTCCTTGAAGGGCAATAAATATAAGATCCCAGATATTCAATCTTCAACTGCCTCAGGCTTTGTTTATTGCAGCTTATCAGGTCTAGCCCAGCAAAACTCAAAACCAGTGACAATAGTCTGTGAAAAGAAATCCAGCTTGATGGCAAAGTGGACAGCGCCTATGACCAACAATCAGTTTAAAAGCTACTTAAAACCATTAATTAGGAAAAAACACTTAGTAAAGTTATATTTTCCAACAGCTCCAGTGACCCTCTGGGTGCCCAATTGGCTCCCTACACACCCCACACTCACAGTCACACCAGCTGGAACCCAGACTTTCCATATCAGAGTCCCAGACCTCTGGATCCTTTCAGTAATTTAATCATGGTGCAACAATGGAGTAACAGCTTGAGCTAGTGCTTCTAGGAAGGCACCCCGAGCAAAGGAACCCCTGGGCTTTTACATCCTCAGGGAAGTCTGGGGTCTTCCAGCTGAGTCCTCAACTCCTGCCATGTCTCTAAGTGTCCATTCCCCTAGCTGGCACCACAGGTCCCTGTGCCCTTGGCTGGGCAAAGGTTGGTTCCAGTTCATGGCCTCTTGTCTGGGGCTCCCAACACTCAGAGTTCCAACTGGAGCTGGCACTGCAGCTGCTCATAGAGCTGCCAGTACTGAGTGTATGCCTCAATGGGATTCTCCATATACAGTAATTTCATGAATATAAGCTGCACGGACTATAAGCCGCATCTCCGGGTATTGGTAAACATTTTGTTCTTTGTCCATAAATAAGCTGCACCTGATTATAAACCGCTCTGTCATTCGCAGCGAGGACCTGTGTGCAACAAAGTTGCCAAATAGTAACAGAATTGCGGCATGGCGGGGTTTACTGGCTCGGCTTGGGCCGTGAAGGCTCGGCCCACTCGGGGCTGCTGACGGGGCCAGGTGGCCCAGCTCGGTGGGGCCGCTCAGCGGGGCCACTTGGGGCTGGCCGCTGCTGCCACTGGGCTCGCTCACCCCGGCCCAGCGCTGCCCTGTGGTGGCAGGCAGGGACGGAGCCCCCCGGCTCCCGCAGTAGCGAAGGCAGGAGGGGAAGGAGCAGCCCCGCTCCCGCCGCAGTGGAGGCAGGTGGAGGCGGAGCCTGCCTGCTCCTGCCACGATAGGCAGGGGCAGGAACCCCCCACTTACCCCACGGACCGCAGGGATGTCAGCACAGAGCCCCCCGCCTCTCCCCCGCTGAAGGAGGGTGCTCTCCTGCCTCCCTCCCCACCCCGCGCTGCCGGCACTGAGCTGGCCCCACCCGCCACGCAACAGAGTAACCAATTTGTAACAATCACGAAATCCTGGGTTTTACTGGCAGGTGCTCGGCTAGGCACCCTGGCTGGCACTTCCGGGATTGTAAATGTCAGAAAATTATTCACATATTAGCCTCTCCTGAGTGTAAGACGCATTTCCGGTGTGGGAGCAAAATTTTAGTCAAAATCGTGCGGCTTGTATTCGTGAAATTACTGTACTTTCCCAGCATCTGCTCTGTCTGTACATATCCTGTGTGGACTCAAAGGTGCCTGTTGTCACCATTTGTACCAAAGACATATCACATAAAAAATGGAATTATGCATGATTCATTTAATTCTGAGGTTGTTTGCCCCGCAGGTTTGTAATGCACTGGAGCTGGAATGAACAGTCCTTTGGCAGCATTTGTTGTAACTCTGCAGCACGACTCCTCCTGATGAGTAATTTTTTTTTTTTATACAGTATTTTACAGCACTTTCTGATATCTTTAATAGTAATAAGGTGCCTAGATACCAACTGTCTAAAAATACCTAGGACAGTCTGATAGACTGAATAGGCACAAAGAGTGAAGTCATGAAGAAAGAACTGAAAAGCAAAGTAAAAGATTTGCAAAGCAAATCAAGTATTCCAGAAACTGCAGTTTGATTTAAAACCTTGAGGAAAAAATCTGGAAAGTACATGTAAAAATGAAGAAAACTCATTAAAGGAAAAAAAAAAATGTTAAATAATGAAGAGTTCAGAATGTAAGCAGAGATGTGGGAAAGTGTTAAGATAAGAAACAATTGGATGTACATTATAAATGCAGTATGGAGACACTAAAAAAATAACAACTATAATCTTTTAATTCTCTATTCTTTTTGCAATGTTTAACTCTTCACTGAAATACCGGCCCAGAACAAGTCATTTGCTGGAATTTTTGCATTCCTGCATTTAATATGCTGATGCCTGAGGTTCTTATATTCATCAAAGATTGAATATCATGTACTCTTTTTGATCAGTAATAAAATAATAGCAAGAAACAGAAAAAAGAAGTATGCATACAGTTTAGATTATTTTCAGTCTATTTTAAAGAGAAGCCATTGGTAGATCAACTGGCATTTGTCATAACATCTATTGTACCTTGTTGCTCTTCATAATAAGTATATTTCCACCAGAACATAAAATATACAGTTTGTATATATGTACACATGGTCTTTTGATGTATATTTAAAGCTCGTTTGCTAAGGCTCCTTAGCTTGATCCTAACTTGCTGTATCCCATCCACACCTCTTGGCAGATTGAAATGTATGACTTAATCATATTCATTTCTAAAATGCTCAGGGTCTTGCCAGTGAGGAGAGTGCCTGATCTCACTGCCTGATCTCTGCCTTTCCACAGCTGGTGGAACATCTCTTTCGTCAGTAGCTCACTGCTTCTTATCCACTTGTGGTAAAACTGGCAGACCCAACTTCATCATCAGGCAAATCTCTAAATGCTGTTTTGCTCAGCTATTAGTTTTACACTGTAATATTTGACCACATTTATAACCTTTCTTCTTCACGCTATATCTGACTGAATGTCTGTTTTCATTGCAATGATCCTGCTTGCAAACTCCGGAAAAAAAGCCCCACTCCCTTCTATTCTTTTCCTTTGGGTTGTATAAAGTCAAAACTGGAGCGTAAAGGATATGAGCCTTCATTTGACAGTTTAGCTAAGGGGAAAGAGAATGAGGAAATCAAATATATCATTTTGTGCTCTACTCAAGGTTGTTCAAGGATACTATAAGAAGAAAACAAACAGTTCCCTGGTGGAAGAAAATACTGTGCAGAAGCACTGAAAATCAGGATTATCATCTGATGATAAGAAACCTTCAGACAATTTTGCATCAATCGGACACAATCCCAACTTTACAGCATTTAACCAGAAATCTTTCCCTTTCTTAAAATTTTTGCAGATAAGTGAAGACAAGGAGACCTCAGAATGTGATCAAATATTAAAAATCTACTTGTAGAAGATAAATAAAATAGGTCAGCATGATTATTGCACCTATTTACATAAGGAAACATGTAGGATGACTAAATCCCTGATATAATAAACTTCTTAGGGGTCTTGGAAGGTTGTAAATCATTCAGGGACAAATTGTAAGCAATGTTTCTCTAAATCAGTGTGCATTTGTCAGCTAATATGGGAAGCTCTACCCTGCTGACAGCTCTTTAAAGTGAGACTTTTTTTCTGTACACCTAGAGATCGTGTAAGATCAGTGAAAACCTGCAGGTGCAATTTACCATCTACAAGGCACTACATATTTCAAGATTCCCCACAGAAACTCAATTTGGGAATGTGCTGTAAAAGTTTCTCCTAGTGAGACACTGATATCCTACTGAACTTTAATGACTGCTTGTGGGTTAAAACTGGAGGGGTATATCAACTCTCAGAAAAAAAAATTTAATCAACTTATCAAGACTCCGGGAGATAAAAGGCCTCCTACTTATCTCTGATAAATCTGATTGTGCCTTATTGTTTCACAGCTTTAAATATTCCTCTCATTAATGGTAAGATAATTATCATTCCACCAACTCTTACAAAGCCACCATTTTTCAAAGTAGCATTCCATACAAGATGTGGAGAAAAAAGGAAAACATTTAGACAAGACTATTAATAAGATGAACTTACACGTGAATTTTGAGAGCACGAGTCTTACTTACTTTCAGTTCTAGTTTAATTTAGCACCACTACACTTCAGTATAAGTTTAATACACCTTAATCAGACCAAAAAAACGTTCAATTTTTAAAAAAATACTATGTACAGGGTATGCCAGATAGACTGGTGGATAAGCTATAATTTGAATAAGTATAATTATAGGTATGTATGTACACATGTACACACAAATATATGCACATTAGGAGGTATTTAAAAGGCCTGTAGATGTGGCAGTTTGGGATATGGCTCAGTGGTGGACTTGGTAGCATTAAATTTATATTTTGACCTGATGATTGTAAAAGTCTTTTCCAACTTAAATTATCCAATGATTCTAAGATAATGCAGATGACACCATGCTGGGAACACCAGCTGGTATGCTCATGTGCAGGACTGCCATCCAGAGGCATCCAGACAGGCTGCAGGGTTGGATCAATGAGACCCATACAGAATTCAGTGAAGGCAAAGTCCTATGCCTGTAAAGAAGCCAGCTCCTGCCACGGCACAGCCTGGGGATGCTGGGCTGGAGCAGGTCTCTGGGAGAGGCTGAGGAGATGCTAGGGGGCAGTACCTGAGCAGCAAAGAGGACTACTGCCCTCCTTGTGTGCATTAGCAGGGGCATAGGCAGTCAGTTAAAGGAAGGCATTATCTCCCTCTGCAGAGCATTTGGATCACCTTCTGGACATTTTCCCCAGCTCTGGGCCAGCCTGTACAACAAAAGTGCAAATCTAGAGGATAGTGACCAAGCTGGGAGGGACTGGATCACTAACCCTCTAAGCAGAGGCTGGATGACCAGAGCTTGTTCAGCCTGGAGAATTTTTTCCTGTTTGGGATTTAAGAGTGGTCCCCAGGACACTGAGGGTTTTAATTGAGGAGATGGAGCCAGGGTCTTCACAGTGGTGCATGGACAAGAGACAATGGGTATAAACCAAAAGGAGATGTTCAGATTGCATGTAAAGAGGAATGCTTTCCCCATGGGAAAAGGCTGTCAGGTCACCCAGAGAGGTCAGGCAGGTGTGGAGTGTTTCAAGACCAGACTGGGTAAAAAAACTGATCAACCTGGACTGATCTCTCACCTGAATTATGCCATGATACTACAATGTACTATATATTTAAGATCTCGATTAGTATCTGTATTATTACTAGATATGTTAGAGAAACTAATTGACTAGACGAGATGAGCTATACTAGTAGAATATGATAAATTATACAGAGAATTTAATTGCAAAGACAATGTAGGGAAAGTTCTTAAACCAGCTGCTTCCCCTGAATCACAGTTTCAACAGGTACTTGAGATTGAGAATAATTTTATATGTTCATATAATTAACTGAAATCAATAGAACTACTCGAAAAGTGAAACTAGGTACTCAAGGGCATACTGCTGAGTTGGGATCCTTTATTGTTCTCAATTCTACAGAAACTGTTTCTGAGAAACAGGATTGAGGCAAACAAAAAATTTGTTTGCCTACTGAAAAACTGAGCAAAAATACTAATAAGCTCTATGAAGAGTGTTCACATCATCAAATGGAGGTATTTGAAGTATACAGAAACAGAATTTTTGCACTTAGACTTCTGTATTTTTCATAAAGTGATAAAACACATATTAAGACCATTGTATTTGAAATTGTACACGTGGTGTTTTAAGTATCTCTGATAGAAAAATCAAAACTGGTTTGCTTTTTCCATGAGCAAAAGATAATTTCCATTTTCTTCCAAGAACAATGTCAATAAATACTTAATAGGAAATGGTATAATTTTTTTTTAAAATATCCATGCAGATATAAATAGAATAAATTATGTATTCTCAAACCTTATATTTCAGCTTTCACTAAAACATGAACAGGTCTAATAAATAAAAAATTTACTTCAGTACAAACAAACCCCCAATCCCTCCAGGTAATTTTATAGTGCAGAATGCTGTTCTGTTCACCTCTGCATTTTTATTTTCATTACTTTTCTGTGATCTAGTTTATATTCCTTACAGTTTATGCCCAATGGCTGAGATAATGGAGTTAGCCAGAACGTAGTTGCAAGAATTAACACATATTGGTATGTGTATAAAATCAATGGCAAAAAATTATTGTCAGAAGGTATTTTAAAGCAACAAAAAACCAAGTATACAGTAAAGCCAGATCTAGGGGAAAATCACTCCATTTTGTTAAATATATTTAAATAACTATGCATTTAGTTTTATGACAACAGGACAAAATCTTGCTCATGAGAATAATGCCACGTTATTTAACTGGGATTCCTGAGAACCGATATGAGCAAGCAGCTGATGGATTATGTTTTTCTTTTACAAAAAGGTGTTTTTATAGATCATATATATTTTTGTTATGAAAATAAGGGAATATTTGTTCAGAAATGCTATGAATTTTTATATTCTAGCTTATACTGATCTTATTGATTTAAAAATAATCTAATCTACACATCATTAAACACAAAAAAAACTTCCTAGAAGGATAGACTATATTAGATAATGCCTGCTGAAGGCATTGCCTTCTTTGCTACAGGAATCTCTTATGACATTAATGAAAACACTAAAACCATAGTTTAGAAGTGTCCTGGTTTTGAGTATGGTCCTACTCTGTTATCTCTGGTTCAGAGAATATATTTAACCTTGAAAATATGACCATAGGGATCACTTTCAGAAATTGTAATCTTTCATAAAGACTTCTTCCTTCAAACTTTTAGGTATATCTTGGCATACTTCTCTTTTTCAAAAGGAAATAAACAATCCACTTACTTGAAACAACAATTTAATCAAATTAAAGTTAGATTTGGAATGTCACCTAAACTTCTGTGTGTTATCTCTTTTAAATCATTAAAATCAAAAAACTCAAATTTTATGGATTCCTGTGCTTGGGTTTTTTCATATTAACTTGTCCCTTGGGGTATTACACCTGGGATCTGTTTCACAGAACACTAATATTTAGCTTGTTCATTTAACTGATCTTCAACTGAAGAGTAGACTTAATGTAGGGAATGTTTCTTCAACCCCACAAAACTCAGAAAAATCTGAACATTTAAAATTTAGACATACATGTTTCTTTTTCTTTTTTTTTTCTCTCTTTTTTTTTTTTTTTAAGGAATATCTCAGGAACCACATGTAAAGGCAGAAATTAAAAGGCAAGATCCAATAAAGTCAGTAGATTCATGGTTGAAGATTACACCAAGGACAGAAAGAATCAATCCTCCTAAGCGGGATGGCAAGCATAGATAGTCTGTCTTGGCATAATCAGTAATCTGATTTCCATGACAGGAGTGAAATCTGAACTCTAAGATTACCAAGGGGGAAGTATATACCCTGCCCTTGGAGCAAGGCACAGAGGAGGGGAACAGAGCTGCTCCAGCTGAGCCAGCAATCAATTCATAACACCAGAAAATTTGGTTCAATACTAAGAATCTATCAAAGCTGACACAAACTGGCATCCTGAACAATCAGCTTTTGACAGTTTTGCATTCTACTGGACAATGGTAATTAAAGATTTTTTTTTCTGCTATGTTACAGCACTAATTGTGCTGCTGGAAAACAGATATCCATGAGGTATTGTTGTGACAGCGTGTGTTATTTGGACTCCTTTGCACTTACAGGGTTTTTGGATGTCCAACATCTTTACTCTGGTGTGCTTATTTTGTCTGTAGATCACGTCAGAGAGAAATCACGTTTGTGATTGGCTGTGGTGCAGCTACAACACACAAATATAGCCAAACCATAGCACTACTGATTTTCCTTAGTGGTAGTCTTAATCTCCAATGGACTCAACACATCCACTGAGTATGTACAAAGTGACTTTTCAGTCAGCAGCAATGTCCCACTCATGCTGTCTTTTCCTCTACTGAGAACATTTAGGAAAAGGGAATGGTAGTATTTTATGAGTTTCTCTTTTTCTCAATTTCCAGTGATGTGCAGATCCCATCCATTTCTCCACCACTCTTTTTACAAAGTATTTTTAGTCTGTCTACTTTTGAATTTTTACCAGAAATGCATGATGACCCTTCTGCCAGTAAAACCCAGCTACCACTGGAATTTGAGTGTGTATGAAACAATGCATATAGGCACCTCCAAAATTCCTGTTTATTTGAAATATTACAGTAAATTCACGAATACAAGCCGCACGGAGTATAAGCCGCATATCCGGTGTGTTGGCAACATTGATGTCTTTGTCAATAAATAAGCCGCACCCGGAATATTAGCCGCACTTTAGTTCGCCGCGAACTTTCACAAAGTCGTCATTTAGTAACACAATCGTGGGATCGCCGGGGCTTACTGGCTTACTGCCGATCTCGGAAACATTGTTTCCAAGTGAAAAAAGACACACCCTTTATTTACAAGCCGAAAAAGACAGGAACAATAGTGTGGTCATTTTGCGAGCATTCCCAAAGGATCCGCGTTGCCTTTAAACAGCCACTCAGCCGCGCGGGCAGGCAGCTGAGCTCTGAGTGGAGCCACATCTCCGTGCTGGCACAGGAGCGGCCGTTTTAGCCCTCGCAGCCCCGCGGGGCGAGCGGTCACTCTAGCCCTCTCCCTGCGAGCCGAGTAGCCGTTCTACCCCTCTCCCTGCGGGCTGAGCGGCTCCCCCAGCCCTCTCCCTGCGAGCCGATCGCCTGCTTCATCCCTATCCCTGCAGGGCGAGAGGCTCCCCCAGCCCTCTCCCTGCGAGCCCAGCCAGCCCCGCAGCCGCATAAGACTGAAAACACTTTAAAAAGTACAGAGAAATATCACACACTTTTATCAAACTGCCGAGGTAACTCGCAGAGGTAACTCACCCCGATAACAACCCCCGCCCCTCAGTAATGTCGCCATCCACAGGTAGGCAATAAGCTGTTCTCTGATTGGTTCATCGTCGGAACAACGGGAAACCATGGATTTCAAACTATTTCGGCTCGGGACTGGACTAGTATGATACTAGGTAAAGGCAGATATCACATTTTTGTTCATAAATTAGCCGCACCCAAATATTAGCCACACTTCCGGGTTTCCATCAAAATTTTTGTCTGATTGCTGCGGCTTGTATTCGTGAAATTACTGTATTCCTTTTTCCAGAGACACCTATGTGTACTGCTAAGTGCTTGAAAACTACAAAGTAATCATCTGTTACTTGTCTGACGTGCTCTAGGAGTACAAGACAAGAAACCACTCTCCCTCAACAGGTATAAAAGAGCTGCCTGTATTGTGATTGATTAGCTAATTAAAACCTGTTTCAAATCAGAGGTGAAATTGATTTATACATTCAATAATATATTTTGTGTATTTTTTTCCCAAAATATTTCCTGTCTCCCTGGATAGAGATGGAATAAACAACAAAAGATAGATTTCATTCTTCAAAAGTTCATGCAATGTTTTTAGCAAATAGCATCTTTCTCATTGTTTCCTTCTTCAGCTAAATTCTCTTTTCCGATCTTTTTAGTCCTTTACCCCTGAAAAGTTCCATCCAACTTGGAAATTCCTTTGCTGTAGCATTTGTTGTCTATTCCAGAAACAGCTTGGCTTTTCCAGGATTTTGTTTCAGCCTCTTTATGAAAGGACTGAGTCTTTCAAAAGATTCTATTCTTTTGGCTACCTCCAAATAGGAAGATTTAATTGTTCCTTCATTTAACCTGAAAGAGAGTTGATCTAGCATGCTACCATCTTCTGTGATATATGATTGTTGATAGATTAAATATGTTATTATCAACAAACAATACCACAAAATGTACTGAGAAAAGAGTACTAAAGGCTCCATATTTTTTAAACTAGAAAGCAGAAAAAAAATATTGGGGTATTATTATTATTAATTGTTATTAATTGTTATTAATTGTTATTATTGTTATATTTTATTGTCTTCTTAGAAGCTCTGTAGATAAGATACTGGTCTTTTGATACATTTGGTTAAATGGATATTTATTTTATATTATAATAATATCAATAAATAACACCATGCAATCCATACGAGGATCATAAAATATCACTGTAATTAAACAACTAATTAAATAACGACTGGATTGATTAAATTATCCAAGTGTGCTTTCACCAGCAGTTTTACCAGCAAGACAAGGAAGGAGAAAACAGATAAAAGTACAAATAATCACATTCTCCTAGAGTGTTTTCTCTTTCTTTTGGGGTCACAGAGGAAGGTATGTCTGTCTCTCAATGCATATGTAAGGATCTACAGTAATTTCATGACCATAAGGCGCACTGGACTATAAGGCGCACCTCCAGGAGTCGGCAAATTTCGCAACTTTGTACATTATATAAGGCGCACTCTTTTTTTTGCAGCGAGGATCCACCGATGGCTCCCCCCACACGGCTGCTGGCCACAGCCCCGCCTGCCCCTGCCAGCCACGGCCCAGCCTGCTCCTATTGGCTGCGGCCCCGCCGGCCCTGGAGCCGCAGCCCTGCCTGCACCTGCCAACTGTGGCACTGCAGCCCACCTGCCCCTATCGGCCGCAGCCCCGCTGGCCCGGGCACCGCGGCCCCACCTGCCCATGCTGGCCATGGTCCTGCTAGCTCTGCCTGCCCCTATCAGCCATGGCCAGCCGGCACACCTGCCTCTATCGGCTGCGGTCCCACTGCCCCTAGCACTGCGGCCCCACCTGCCCCTATCAGATATGGCCCCACCAACCCCGGCACCACGATCCCGCAGGGCGGGGCTGCCCTCGGCTCGGGGTTGGCACGGGGCGGGGCCACCTTCGGCTCGGGCCGCCCTCGGCTTGGAGCGGCTTGGGGCCGCCCACTCCCTCCCTCCCCGTGCGGCTTCTGCTGGCTGCCCGGTCCTGCCCTGCCTCATGGCTCAGCTCACAGCTCGCACTTCTAGGTTGGCAAATTTTGCAACTTTGTACATTATATAAGGCGCACCGGACTATAAGGTGCACTTCCAGGTTCGGAGCAAAATTTTAGTCAAAGGGGTGTGCCTTATAGTTGTGAAATTACTGTTCTCATTTGACAAGGTTATTACTGGTAGACAAGATTAGATATTCCTTGTGTGTCAGAGAGCTAGTTCACAGCAATTTCTTTGTATTTAATAATAAGTGTCAGTTCTTGAGAAATTATTTTTCTTTGATTTTCATATGGCCGATGACCACATATTTATTCATAGTTTAATACCAACAGTTTGAAACCCAGACCAAGTAGCTCCACTGGCCACATACTACTGATTCAGTCAGGAGAGCATTGGTCTGGCTATCAGTGCTAACATGTAAAATGAACTCCTGGGAAATATCTTCTGAAAAAAACTCAGTAAAAGTGTGCAGTGAGGAATGGCAGGACATGAACATGAACCCATGTCTACTAACACATGTAAATCTCCTGTGCATACAATATACACAATTTGATTGTCAGGGTCTGTGTCAACACAATGTATTATTTGCTTGTTTCTCCACAATGACTGTAAGGTATTTGGAATGGTTATATCTTTCACTGAATAGAACAATTGTCTTGGATTTTTTCGAAGTGTAGATGAATCTCTACAGTTATTCTGAATTTTTTATCCTCATTAATTTTTTTCTGACAAAATAATTTATTTCCTTTTTTTTAATGTTAAGAGTGTCCTTTACTTTTCAGCTAAAAAATTCGATATTCTATGTGAAAAATTACAACAAAATAGCATTCTGAAATGTAAACACTGAAATTTTGAAAATGTTTTATTGGAATCAATTTTTAGAAACACAGCATTGCACTGTCTTCAGTGAAATCCTAGCATAATTTTTGGCATATCAAAATTCTTATATTTCAAGGTGAATCAAATATTTCTAAAGAATTCTTTATGGAGCATGAATCCAGTTTTTCACACAGTTCTATCTTTTCTCTTTAGAGATCTTTCTCACAAGTTATCTCCCCTGAGAGTTTTCCATTTTTTTCCTTCCCTATGTCAGTGTTTCTCCACTGAGCAGCAGTTTGTTAAGTTATGGTCAGAATCGTTGCTTTAGTTCCTGATCATAAAGCCTCTAACTTCTGTGAAAGTCTGAAAAATCGTTCTCTTACAGTGGTAGTGCTGAGAGTATCCTCATAAAAAAATATACTTTTTTATACGGACAAGTAATTTCATTCTCTCAGTGAGTTCCATCATAGTAGATTGGCTTACTTATTTCACTATAGTTGTTTTATGTATATTTCCAAGAATTTAGTTGTTGCACAATCAAAAAGTCCAAGCCTGTAGCTGAGAAATGTGAAGACAGAAGATATTTTAATGGTCCCTATAAGGTTTGAATTTTACCATTGTATTGTATCATCTTAGTCTATATTTTTTACATATTTTTATGTATATCTATGTTCTGTATTTTAGCATATTTTCATTGGATTTGCATAATAGTCTACTAACAAATGCTTCATGAAGACAGAAATGACCCAAACTGGCACCACCTCCACTAAAAATCTCACTACCAGTAGAAAAAAATCTGGCCTTTTCAGGACTTACTCCCACATGAGTTTGACAAGTCTTCACCACTTATCAGAGTGAAAAGCATTATTCAGTCAGTTCAGAGTAAGTGGGGCTGTTTTTTGAGTTAATTTGCTATATAACATACCTTTAACCTAGAAATGGTGAATGTTCAGGCTGTAAGTTTGTCCTTACTATTATTTGGAATAGTAGGAGGATGATATTTTAAGAACTAGCAGGGTTCAATGAACACTAAGATATATATAATTTTTAATTGGTATGTGAGCATAACCTGTTCTTGAAACAACCGGATTTAGAAATTTTTCAATTATATTATATGGAACATTTTTAAACACAGATTTTCCTTTAGCTCAAGATATTATTAAGCACCAAAAGAAATATACTGCTCGTATCAAAATAAGGGTTATAACATACAAAACATTCTTATTAGTAGATCCTATGAGCATATTATTAACATGAGGCATACTATCAAAGTAAAGGAAAATTTGAAAGAAAGATTGTGACCAAAAAATTATATTTGCCACATATTTGGATCTTTTTAGTGTTGACTGTGATGCTTTGGATGTATTACTGCATGTAATATATTAATTTGGCTGGCTTGAATATGGCTTAGAGTCATGGGTTTTGTCACATTTCTTCCCTTATTTCCAATTTTTAATGTACTTTATATTATCATATCATTCTGATTTAGTTTTTTAAAAAAGCAAAAACTTAGGAGCAATCTTAAGTTTTGAGCTTAGTGTACTCCAAGCTGTTCACTTAAAATTTAAACAGCCAAAGAAAACTCTCAAAAACAATCAGCAAAGTTTATTTTTTTTCCTCATCTGAAAAATATTGGGGCATTTTATGTTCTGTAGAAACTGCGGAAGTTAGAGTTTGTTAGAAATATTGATTATTTAGATATATAGTGATCCACCTCTTTGAACCCCTGTCATCACAAATGGCAGTGAGACTTAAATATCTTGAATTCTAGACCAAAGTCACCTCCATAAAACCATGCTGTCTGTCACTCTAATTAGGGAAGGTAAGACAGAAAGAAGTATTTTGCTGTTCACAGTAATTTGCCTAATAACATTCAGTTCACTGAAGCAAGCAATAAGACAAGGGGCTTAAAGAAATAAACACTAATACCATGCTAAGATAAGTACAGTAATTTCACGAATACAAGCCGCACCAATTTGACCAAAATTTTGGTGGAAACCCGGAAGTGCGGCCAATATTCCGGGGCGGCTAATACATTAACAAAATTCTAAAAGCTGCCAACACGGAAGTGAGAGCCTGCGGCAGCCCCAAGCCAAGCTGGAGCCCGGCCGGCCCCGGCTGAGGTGGGAAAGCCTGGCAGAGGCGGGGCCAGCAGTGTGGGGGGCGGGCGGCAGAGCCTGGGCCAGCAGGGCGGGGCAGGGGGGCGGCAGAGCCCGGGCCAGCAGGGCGGGGGAGCCCGGGAGAACTGGGGCTAGCAGTGCAGGGGAGCATGGCAGAAGCAGGAAGGCCGGCGGGTGGGGCTGCCTGGCAGCGGGGGAAGCCCAGCAGAATCGGGGCCAGCAGCATGGGGGAGCCCGGCGGTGCGGGGGCCTGCAGTGCCGGCCAGGGTGAGGAAACGCGGCGGCGGTGCAGACGGGAGGGGGCGGCCGGCGAGCCCGGCAGCGGCAGCCCTGCCGGCAGGGCGAGCAAACGCGGCGCGGGGTGGCCGGCGAGCCCGGCGGCGGCAGCAGCACCACCCGGCCAGCCCCGCCGAGCCGTGGCGCTGAGCCGGGCCACCCGGCCCCGTCGGCAACCATGAGCGGGCCGAGCCTTCCTGGCCCCGCCCCGAGCCAGTAAAGCCCGCTATGCCGCGATCCTGTTACTAATTGGCCAATTTGTGAAAGATGCGCACGGATTCTCGCGACGAACGAAAGTGCGGCTAATATTCGGGGTGCGGCTTATCTATTGACAAAGACAGCAACATTGTCGAGGCACCGGAAGTGCGGCTTATAATCCGTGCGGCTTGTATTCGTGAAACTACTGTATTTCAGAGGCCTCTCCTAGCATTTAAACTCTTTCTTAAAAAATGAAAGTTTGAATGACAGCGAACTTTGAGCATATTCTATATATTCAAGCCCACATAATTTACTAGAGTGTTCTGCAATACAGTAATTTCCTTAGAGAGGAGTCACACATGACTATACTGATAGAACGCTACTTCAGTACATGCTGTCACCTACCTCTTTTAAATTCAATCCTCTGGTCAAAAGATAAGTAAATTAAGTGAATTAAGTAAATGATAGTAAAAGAAACAAAACCCCAAACCAAAACAAAATCCCATCTGCTCTTACTGTGGAAGACAACCCTTGCTTCCAAACTTCTGCAAGTTTTCCCACCTGGGCTGACTTAGAACTGTGAGCAGATGCATCTTTCGTGGGTATCCTAGGTGATGCTGATATGAGTAGGGCTGAGAGAAAATTAAATAGATTTGAAAAGCATGCTTGTTTATTCTGTGTTTTCCGTTGTTTGAATTAATTCAACATTCTTGGAAATGCTTTGTTTCCTTCGATATAAAGCAGATTCTATTTTCATGCCTTGCACTGCAATCTCTTTGACACATGCTGGTTATCTGTGTCCAGAATGGGCAAAGTTAGTGAGCCATACTCCTTAGTAACTTAGTTGAAGCTTTCTATTGCATTCTTAAAAATGAATGTATTTCAGTCCTGACCTTCATCACTTGTTCTGATCCCAGCCCTGAACCTTTTCTAACCAGAGACTAGCAGTCATAAATAATATGTTATATTTTGTAATGGTTTTCACTGTGAAAAGAATATCACAAAGACATTGCATGAGATCACTGGCTGTATTTCTACTTGTGTTGACAGAAACATGGCTCTCAAATCTCAAAGTGCTGTACACCCAGCCCACCCAGGTCAAGCACTAACACAGCTGTTACAAATGAAGATTCTTCATATGTTAGGAAAATGAGGAATGGAAAAGTTAAATAATACAACCTTTGTTAGTATGATTAATAGAGAAAAATTCAAAAGAAAGTACTTGGGTAAGCCATATGTATGAGGATGCTTCTCTACAGTGGTTAAAGAGATTTTATTATCTTTATGCTGATTTTTAAGAAACTGGAATAAAATTCACTGTTTCCAATGACAACATAAGATGGTGTTGCATGTTTGTGGTCTTATAATCAGTCAGAAGGTTCCAAAGCTTACTGTTGTATGAATCATTTAACCTTGAGCCAATAATTATCACATAAAGGAATATCTTTATTCTTGTACCTGTACATATGCATAAGCATGTGCAGAAATTGTTGTATATATATTTCCAAGAATGTTCATGTATGTACACACATTTCATAAAGGTGAAATACCGAGTTAATAAGAAACACAAGAGATGTTCAACAAATGAGTTTGTATATATTTCCCTAGTATCTACATCTGCTTCAAATTCAGATATACTCATAACTTAAAAATTTAATAACTGTACCTTTACTCTTAATGAGGTGAGTTCAAGACATTTGCTGTGCCTTAACATCTGGCTAATTAGAAGCCTGGTAATACAAATGCTCTTCAGATAACATTCTGACTTTTGAATGAAGATTAAAGGAAACTAAATCTTGACAGTTTCTGTAGCCATGGAAATTGTGGAGTGTATTATAATCAAGTGATCTTAAATGAATCAATGGTGTTGGATGCACTCAAGAGTGCAGAGGTGTATTAAAACTGACTGGATTCCACAAACTAATTAAACAGTTGCAGTCATTAGAAAACCATATATTTCAGAAGGTACAAATAAGAGTTTGCTTAATTTAGGAGTAGAGAAGTTTCATTACTGCTGATTTATTGTGTCCTTAGGTAGGCCTTATGTGAAACACAGGCAATACAATGGTTTTTCAATAACTCCATTCATGGAGCTGAGATCTGCTCCAGAGAGAGATCCTGAAAATCAGTAACTTTGAAGTACCTAACCCATTACAAGAACACATGAATAAACCTAAAAACTTTCTAGATTCATAGACTTATAGAGTTTTGCTCAGGTTAGAAGGCACCTTAATAATCAACTATTTTCAACCCCTTTGCTATGGAACAAGGAGGGATACCTTTCACTAGACCATTCATAATATATGTAAAAATATTGACATTTATGAACTGCTACTGATAACTTTCTTTATTTTAAGTTAAATTTATCTTCCTGGCAAATCTTACTTTCTGGCCCAATACTACACCCAGCCCAAGAAGAACATCTTCTTTGATGTCACAAGCTCCAGTTTATGAACACTTCAATACATGAGAACTAGAGGCATATAGGCAGCAAATTTTTTTCTTATTTTTTTTTAAAAAATCATCGTGATTATCTTTCAAGAAACACAAATTAACTAGAATTTGAGTGTACAAACCTTCTGAATGAAGACGAGTTTATTTTTTATTACATATAACTTTAAAAACTAAAATATATTTAAAATATTTTAAATACACTATATTTTTAAAATATTAAAATTACTTAAATATAAAAGAAAGACCTAACTATGCTGCATTAAGATTAATCTGCAAATGCAGTTGATAAGGATTCCCTACTTTACAGGCAGTAACTAGTCCTTCAGCTCACCTAGATACTGCTGGCTACTTGAGATCCTACTGCCCAGATGGTTCTCAATGCTCTCCTCTAATTATCTGCAGACTTGCCATTTTTCACAGAGCTTCACCCCAACTGTCTGTAAAAGCTAATCACTCCTCAAGTTCTGTACCTTTCTTTTAGATTCTCCCTTTGTTATTTGTCATGTCCAACAATTTCTGTTCAATAGTTTCTCATTTACTGTTCAGTAAACCTCAGGCCACGATCCCCTGCCTGTGTACTTTAACAATGTTCCCCCATGAAGAGGAAAAATTAGTAAGCCAAAGAACTGCCTGTTGTTATATAAGCTCCCTTAGAAAGTTTTGGAAGAGTAATTAAGTCTAGTATTCTAAATTCAGCTTTACATGACAAAATTCTACTTAGGTGATAACATTTTCTACATACTTTTTATACTCTCTCAAAAGAAGGAAACAAAAATCTCTCCTCTTATTCCCTCATTTCCTAAAGTTATCAAATCTACTGGTAGTCTGACCTCAAGAAACTCCCCAGTCCTGTCATGTTTTCATCTGTCTGGTGCAAAATATCTTAGCAAGCGAGTAGAGGCTCCTTCACTACAGCATTTATTTTGTCTTTTGCACCTTACATTTAAGTTTGTTTGAAGGCACTACAGCTTTCTTCACCTGTGACTCAAGATGGGGGTATCTGTTTAAAACATGCAATCATTCACGGTTTCCAGGGGTGGAAAGTGAGCAGTCCCCCAGCTCCAGCTGATCAGGGACAGGCACTCCTTCCACTGTCTCTTCAGCACCATTAAGTAGAATTACAGTAATTTCACGAATACAAGCCGCAGCAATTTGACAAAAATTTTGGTGGAAACCCAGAAGTGCGGCTAATAGTCGGGGGCGGCTAATATGTGAATAATTTTCTGACATTTACAACCCCAGACGTGCCAGCCAGGGTGCCGAGCCAAGCACCTGCCAGTAAAAGCCGGCATTCTGCGATTGTTACAGTGTTACTGTGTTGCCCTGGCTGCCTGCAGGCAGCACGGGGGGCGGGGAGAGAGGCGGGAGAGCCCTCTTCTTCCCTCCTCTGCCGCAGCCCAGGGGAGGACGGGTGGGGGGGCGCGCCGCCATTGCCGCAGCTCGGGGAGGAGGGGGTGGGGGTCGCGCCGCCATTGCCGCGGCTCCGGGAGCCGACGGGAGCCCCGCGCAGCCATTGCTGTGGCCTGGGGAGGCGGATGGAAGCGCGCGCCACCATTGCCGCGTCTCGGGGAGCCGACGGGAGCCCCGCGCAGCCATTGCCACGGCTCGGGGAGGAGGCGGGGTGCTTTGTCCCCGCCCGCCGCCGGCGCCACGGGCGCGGGAAAGCTCCGTCCCTGCCCGCCACCAGTGCCACGGGCGCGGGAAAGCTCCGTCCCCGCCCGCTGCCGCTGCCGTAGGAGTGGGGGAAGCTCCGTCCCTGCCTGCCACCGCGGGGCAGCGCCGACCCGGGGTGACCAAGCCCAGTGGCAGCGGCGGTCGGCCCCGAGCGGTAGCACCGGGTTGGGTCACCTGGCCCCGTCAGCGGCCCCTAGCGGGCCAAGCCTGCACAGCCTTAGCTCAGCCAGTAAACCCCGCCCTCCCGTGGTTCTGTTACTAATTGCACGCGGGTCCTTGCTGCGAACGACAGAGCGGCTTACATTCGGGTGCGGCTTATTTATGGACAAAAACCGAAATATTTGCCAACACCCAGAGATGCGGCTTATACTCAGTGCGGCTTGTATTCGTGAATTTACTGTAATTCAACTAACCTTCAACACAACTCTAGTTTTTCTGTCCTCATGACACACCTCCTAATGGAAAATTGCAAGGGTTCACAATTCCACAAATTAAAGCCAAATGATAACAAGTAGGGACAGCTTCAGAGAATGAGGGGGAAGATTAATATCGGTAAAAAGTAAATACATGAAAATACAGTACTTTCACGACTACAAGGAGCACCCTTTTGACTAAAATTTCCCCCCCAAACTCCGAAGTGCGCCTTATAGTCCAGTGCGCCTTACATAATGTAAAAGTTGCGAAACTTGCCAAACCGGAAGTGTGAGCCGCAATAGGAGGGTGGTGTAGCGGGAGTGTCAAGTTGCGAGGGGGTGCGGGAGCGGGCAGCCACAGTCGGCAGGACCCGTGCGGGGAGGGAGGGAGCTGCCGCCGGCCCTGGCCCCAGCACAGGGGAAAGAAGAAGTCAGGCAGCGCCGGGTGTGGGAGGAACAAGAAGCTGGGCTGCGCCGGCCCCGGCCTGGGCGCAGGGGGAAGAAGACGCCAAGCTGTGCCAGCTAGCACCGGGCGGGAGTGCCTGGGCCCGCAGCAGTTGCGGTTGCCTGGCAGGAGAAGCCGGGACCTGCGGCCACGCGGTGCTAGCCAGGAGCTGTGAGCCGCGTCAGCCAGTGCCAGGGGCGGGTGGGAGTACGGGGGCCTGCGGCATGGGGAGGGCACCGGGGGCTGCGTTTAAAGGCAACGCCAGTCAGTGAAAAATGTTTGCAAACTGCCAGTAATTCGTTAGTTTGCTGCATGTGGTGCAGCTCCTTGCTGCAAAAAAAAAGTGCGAGGTGTGAGCCATGGCTGCCCTGAACCACAGCACCTGTGAGCCGTGGCTGCCCCGAGCCCGGCCTCGCCAGCCGGGGGTGAGCGGGAGTGCTGGGTCCCATGCACTGGGAGGGCCCTTGGGGCTGTGTTTAAAGGCTACACCAATCTGTGAAAAATGGTTGCAAATTGAGCACCTTCCAGTAAACTCCACGATCGTGGGATTCCGTTACTATTTCGCTACTTTGTTGCGTACAGCACGGATCTTCGCTGCAAAAAAAAAGTGTGCCTTATAGTCTGGTGCGTCTTATATGATCTACAACGTTGCAAAATTTGCCTACTCCCGGGGGATGCGCCTTATAATCCAGTGTGCCTTATGGTCGTGAAATTACTGTATATGAAAAGAAAAGGAGTGGAGAAGTAAATCCAATAAGATATTAAAAATATATGAAACAAACAAAAATTCAGAAGCTTTGAGTAAAGGAGAAAAACATCAGAAACCTTTCCAGTAAGACAAGAGGATGAGAAAGCTCATAATATGGGAAATTAAAAGAAAAGTCTTACCAAAATATGACAAAAATATATGGAGTGATTGTTACTCAGTAAAGAAAGAAAGATCTTGAGAGGAATAATTGAGGTGAAAAATCAAGCCAGAAGGCCTATTTCTGTGGAGAAGAAATTATAGTTGTCCTCCTAGTCATAAAGATTTCAATAATGTCTGTTAAAATCATAACAGAAAATGCAGCAGGAAATTTAGCCCTAATTAAGGGATGGAGGATTGCTTTAATTTACCAGGGTATGTTTTTGAAAACCTTTCCTCTGAACTCAGAGTGTGCTCAGCAATTTTTAAATTCAGATTATATATTTAATAATTTAAGAAGAATTTTGAAACTGAACATTCAATATGCAATTTTTAGAAATCCTTTAAGACATTTTAGTCCACTGAATCTTGAAAATGTTTTTTTCTATCAACTTGTTTCAAACTTTCCAGTCAAGTTGGAAGTTTGGTGCCATGATGAAGAGCACAATAGTCATAGTCATGCTTAAACAATTCTGCTTCTTATAGGCAAAATAAAATTTTTTAGACCATATAGTTCTAAAATAAAATATTAAGGTAGATTAAGCCAGAGGGATTTAAAATAAAATATTAATATTTTTTGAAAAGCCTGTTGATTGGTTCTATTAAAAAATGTAACAGCAAAACCTATTTATATTACTTTCAGGTTTTTTAGGGGTTTTTTTTGCATGACAGGGTTTTTTTTGTTTTTTAAAATGAGAAAATGGTGAGTGTTTTTAATTTCTGTCTTATGTCAAATAAGCTCTCTTTAGCCTTCAAAAGTATCTTCTTCAGTGCTTCCTTTGCTGACTATTTATGGACAAAATGCCTAAAAGCACCATTCAATTCAAACACTTAGTTCCTGTAACAGATTTATCTATTGCAGTCAGAAGAAAGGAAGTGTGGAAGATGCTACTATTTGCTTTTATATGAGTCAGAGCCTAATTTTACAAACTTGGAGACTGATGTGGTTTAATCCTGCAAGTTGTGTAGCTCCACAGTAGCTCTGGAAAGCCTTGTGTGCCCTGCGGTGTGTGCTGGAGGCAGGAATGTGTGGTTGGAGCAGGCTGACCAAGCTTTGGAGCGCCTTCAACATGCAGGGACCTGCCCAGACTGCAACCCCACAACACCTAGGGAAAAATAGTAGCCTATAGGTGTGCATCAAAATTATTTTCTACCTTCCTTCCCACCAGTACCTTGCATGTGGAAAGGGAGATAAACCAGAGACAGGCTTTTCATGCTGTGACACTTAAAAGGTTTATTTGAAGAGGTGTACAGACCTCAGACAGATTTTGACCAAATCTCTGCACAGTTCATCTGAGTTGCCTTCCAGTGGGCTTGGCTGGAGCCACTTGTACTTTCCCATGTAAACTATTTGTTGACTATAGAGTTGAATAATTAACACTGTATGTTTAAAATCTTATTTTAAAACTAAGAATCAATGTGGCTTCAATCCATTATTTGAATTATAAGCTGCTCTTGGAGATCAGTAATATTTACTAAGTAAATATAATCTTTAAAAAGCATTTTAGTAGTGCATGAACAACCTTATACCATCAGAACAGAAAGTGCGTTTATTTGGCAAAATATGAGTGAAAATAAGAAGACTTTTTTTCTTAGATGTGACCCACTACTTTCAATATCTCTAGAATGCGGAGGGAATATTTTTTATTGGACTATCTGTCATCATCCTAGAAAACACCATGAATTTTTTCACAATATTAGGTAGCCAGAGGGTTCATATTGAAATCTGAATGTTCAGGAACATAGCAGGGCCGTAAGCGCTCACTAAAATCGATTGAATTTAAAAATCACTAAGTAAACAAAAATATGGTATAGTTTATAAAATATTACCTTTTTCCCATGAATATTATTTATAATAATAAATAAATAAATAGGCCTATTTTAAAATTAAGAAAGTGGAGAAATAAAAAATGCCATCTGTGTTTGCATTTCATGATTAAAGGTAGTAAGGCAATGTGGACATGGTTTACTGAGAAGGGAAGTCATATTTTATTTATATAAATTCTCTGTTTCTTTAATAAATCATGATTTCAAAACAAACATGCAAACACATGCAACTTTATTTCTATTTAGGCCTAGCTTCCAGTCTAATTTCTCTGACAGTTGTTCCAAATTAATCTGAAAGCCATTCCGAAGAGTTAAAATGCTGGAGGTAGAGGTTCTTCCAGGTTAACTTGACTCCTCCAGGTGGCAGTGAATCGCAGGCATCACGGCTCCTCGGGGCATCGTTGAAAACCCAGTCACAAATAGAGGGTCATGTGTGAGAGTGCATAAAAACAACTTTTTTTTTTTTTTTTTCCTTGGTAGACAGACTGCCCGCCTACAGAGCAAAGAAAGTTTAACATACAAGGAGGGCAAGTGTTTACGGTTGGGACTCTGGAAGGAGATTATGATGACCTGGCAGTGACCTCATTTTTATTGCCCCAGCTGAAAAAATACCTTCTAATGGGTTGTTGCAGCCTCTTGTACTGAAACAGAGACTAGTGTGCAAAGTGTGCAGAAGAACTGGAGGGGTATCCATGGCTGTATCAGCCTGCATCAGCATTGCTGCTGCATCACATCCCAGCAGTGCTGGCAGCCCTGGCCCTGCAGCTGCCTGCCTAGCCTGCCAAGGAGCCAGCAGCTGCGGTTGCTGCTGCTGCTGCTGCTGCTGCTACTGCAGGAGAAAATGCTTTGCACAGTTCAGCAGCTGGGGCCATGCAAAGCCTTGAAATAATTGTTTGAAATGGCGAGGGATGTGGCACTGGGAATTGAGCATTAAAAATTTCTGTTATAAAACACAACAAAAATGATTAAACAAAGACAAATGGTCCTGAAAACACTAAGTGCTGATTTGTTTGAAATAATAGAAGTTATAAAAAATTGAGCGTATCAAGCAGTTTCCTTAGCTATTTGCAGCAGTAAAGGTTGGGAGGTGGGGTTTGCTCCATTCAACCATAATTATTTTGGCTGTAATGTGCCAATAAACAAACAGATACTAAATCTTACCTAGTAGTACCTAATCACTTTACCTAGTGATAAACTGAAGCAACTTCTATGATGAAATTATAAGTTCCCTCCAAACCATCTAAACAAATACATAGCTAAACAAAAGTTCTGAGGAAGGATGCTCATGCCCAAATTTGGATGCCCGAAGGATTATTCTGAGTCACAAAAGTATAACATTTCCACCAACTCAAAGTTTCAAACAAGCGCCCTAAGTGGCTCTTCATTAGGGTCTAAAATGTGAATTTAAGAACTGAAACCTAGACTTAGTTTTACAGGTTTCCTGCTTTTGGCTTGGAGGTGCAGCAGCACTCAGGAAATGAAAATGCAAAAATAGCATTGTCTTAGTCAAGGATTTGGCCCATATAAGTAGATATCTTTTCCAGCTCATAATGATTTATTTAATTGATTAAAAAAAAAAAAAGTCTCACAAAGAGATTCCCTTTTATTTCCATCATGTATGTTCCGGGAAAAAGGTGCGATAAGGGCAGGGACTGGCTTTTATTCTGTGTGAATATGTGTTAACTTAGAACTATCTGAGGTACAGCCTTCAGACATACTAGACAGTATAGTTTTATTTGTCTTACTGGTTTTGGGGTTATTGGTATTTTTTGCAACAAAGTCATGCCCTGACAGCTACTTTCCTCAGGAGTGACAAAGGTGTCAATCGTGAGAGTGAAGTCTGTAGGAGCTGAAGATGCCTGGTTCAGCAGCAGCACGCAGGCTTGGCAACTCATTACCTAGGGACATTAGGATGAACACAAACCTGCCTGGCTTCAGAGCAAAGCAAAATATGCACTTGCTTGGCTTATTTCTCCTGTCACAATCTCCAAATGAAGGTGAGAAAAAGGAAGAGGAGAATAAGGATAAAAAGGGAGTTATGAAAACAAAGAGAATGAAGGGATAGGGGAAAGGTAGTGAATACTCCATTACCACTACACACAAATCATTATCAGCCATGAGATTCAAAACTTGCTGGAGAACATTAAAAGGTGTCCAGCAATCATAATTTTAGGCAAACTAGGGTATCCAAAGAGACAGATTCTGGCACTTTTGTTTTTAACTGTGACATGACAAAAGATTCATGGTTTTCAGGACCAGAAGTGACCAATATAACCATTTAGTTTATCTGCAGTTTAAAATAGACTTGTATCACATGCAAGTACACCCTGATCAGGTCCATGATTTTGGTTTGATTGGCAGTGTGACCATTAGAAAGAGCATTAGGAAAGTATCACACTGCATTTAGAGATGTGAGAACTGATGCGCTCTCATCTTCTGAGCACCTGTGGTTTGGACCATTTTTTGTGGTCTAGAGGGTGCACTTTTATTTGCATAATCTGAATTTTGTTTCCCATTGGTTCTCATCTGTTATGTCCTGTTCTACATCTCTTACCTTCTAGGTAGTTTCACAGACTTAGGTCAAGCACTGCATCTTATTAAGGAGAAGTATTTACAATTTTTTTTAACATTCAATGTATTTCAAATTCTCTCTTACCTCAAGTGCATGGAATAATTATCAGATTGGTGCATAAACAGAAAATCACTTCTATTTTCTAACTGTTGAATATTGCACTTTACTCCATTAGTGGAGGGTTTTGCCAAAAGTAAAATACAATACAATAATTAACTAGGTCTCCATCATTTGGACTTCCTTAGCATTACACAGATGAAATGACAGTGTCTTCTCTCTTCTCTCCTTTACTTGTCCCAGTTGTGATAATAATAAAATAGCCAATGAAAATACTACTGCCTTGTAACATAATTTTTTTTATTTGGCATTTCTTTTGGAAGATGTTGTGGGGGGTGGTCAGCGAAGATTCAGTTACAAGAAAAATCGGTACTTCTAACTTAGTCTAACTTAATCTGCATCTTCACTGAACTGTACACATTCATGTGCAATAGTTTGATCAAGCACTGTTTTCTTGTCATGATCTGAAAAAGAAGGTTTCTTTGAAATTTTTAAATTCAATTAAAAGTCTTACATTTTCAATTGTTTACTGGAGAATGTAATGTCTCTCACTGATTTTTACGAAGATTGTTTAATCAATTAATATATACAACCATAAAAATAAACACTATTAATGTAATATTTTGTTTTCATAATGCATTTAATTTGAATATTTACATATTCTGGAGATAGAAGGTCTTGTTTCTCTGAGAGGCAGATGTAGATACATATATATAAATGTATAAAACCTACTTTTAAGGCTGGAACTGAAGACTCGGACAGGATAAAAGCTTTTACCTAAGGGATTGCAGTATTGAGAAAGGTTTTGTGTGTCAGGAAGCAATCCCAGAAGTGACTTTTTTCTGTCAAGTAGACTGCAGCAAGGAAGTTTACAGTATGCTGGTTTGGTCAGCCATGGTGACCACATACAAGCTGGATATGATTTAGATCACATCAGTTGATGTCAATTTACTTTCAGAGAGCAAGGCATCAAATAGTAAGAGTTCCTGCCATTCCTACTTCACTGGGTTATTCTTTTCAAGTCAGACTCTGATCTGATCCTCTTCCTCTTGCAGGAATGCAAGTAGAACAGTTTGATATTATATTTTAATTATTAATACTCATTACTGTCTCCCACTTACCATGGTAGTATGACTATGCAAGTAATATTTGACCCAATGCTATGAAATGCACAGTGATTAGATGCTCCAATTTTTGTATCAGAACTTCATTATTCCTGTCACCATAAAGATGCAAAAGCAGTCCGGATGAAATATTGATTCATCAATTAATCATCAGTTAAATCTAAGCAATAAGTCTCTGTACTGCAGAAAGCAAACATAGCAAAAGCACTTTTATACCTACCCCTGTGATTTTTCAATCTGTTTTTCACAGATCTGACAGTAATTAAATCAAAAAGCCATTCTGAGTGGTAGTATTTTCTTAAGGTAAAATGATGTTGTGAATCAAGTTTTTACTTTTCCCATCAGTGAATAGAAATATTTATTGCATGCTGGGAGCTTACACAACAGCACATAAGTTTAACAGATTGACATGTGTGCATCTGCCCTATTTCTTATCCATCATACTTTTTTCCAATTTCCTTTTTATGATCATCTATAACCTCTATTGAATTATTTACTCTGCATATTTTACTTCCGTATTTTTCACTGGAACAGGTCAGGGCAAGTAAGTTCCATGATGAAGAAAATGGTCTGAGAAATTTTCATCTCCTTAAAAGCACAATATAGGATGATTATCCCACCGTATTCATCACTAGTGCAGCCTTACCTGGAGTACTGTGTGCAGTTCTGGGCCTCACAATTTAAGAAGAATGGTGCAGAAAACAGAAGCAAAGCTGGTGAAATGGCTGGAAGGCCTGTGCTGTGAGGAAAGGCTTTGGACTTGCCAAGTTTGGAGAAAAGGAGGCTGAGGGGATATCTTGGCTCTCTACAGCTTCCTGAGGAAGGGATGAGGTGCAGGGGAAAGGGCTGAGCTCTTCTAGTTGGCATCCAGTGGTATCCAGTATAGGAATGGTTCAAAGGCTCAAAGTTACACCAGTGAAGGTTTAGACTGGACATAAGGAAGTATTTATTTACCAAGAAGGTGTTCAAACACTGGAACAGGCTTTCTAGAGACATGGTCTATGTCCCAATACTGTCAATGTTTAAGAGCTATTTGGACAGCACATTTAATAGTGGTTAGGCTATTGGACTAGATGATCTTTGTAGATCCCTTCCAACTGAAACAATCCATCCTATTCTATTCTATTCTATTCTATTCTATTCTATTCTATTCTATTCTATTCCGATCAAATCCGAAATCACAATGTGTTCTATTCTGGTGCGAAGAAAGGTCTGATTCATATTTTATATTTTGCCTCTCCTAATTATGTTTTACATTTAGAAAGGGGCACTCTGGATTTCAAAGCAGGGAAAATTAAAAAAAAATCCAAACTATTCTGCTGCATTGGATATTAAGTACTATCTTTGCATGTTCCTGGAAAAAGTCTATATTACAGTTTTATGTAAAAGCTTCATATGATCACCCCAAGACCATTGCAACAATTTTAATACTGGTTTGTCATTTATTGTATTTAATAGCCATCTCTCTCTTAAAGAGATGATATTGAATTCTGCTGTTGTTTATCTGATGCAAAGAGAGCTCAAACAACACAAAACAATAGTCTACACGATGTAGTCTGGTTTCTGCCAAACCAGAAAGTGTTCAGAAGTTTACCACAGTCTGCAGTTAAACTGATGCTATAAAAATAGAAAATTTTCTTTAAAAGGAATGGGTACTCAGACCACAGCCTGCAATGAGGTGCCTGACGACCTCTCATGCTATGGCTGCACTACAGAGTACAGCCCAGCAGCAGGAGATGGGAATAATGCTGAGGATTGACAGGCACAGTACATGCTTTTCAGAAGTTTATTTCAGACTAAGTGTAGCCTGGCCCTGAAGGACTGAATGCCTATCAGTAATTAAAGGGAAGACAAGTACTCTTGGAATACATTTTCTAGTTTCTCACCACCCAAAGGGGCAAGATAAAAAAAACACTTCAGGACTTTCAAAGGAGCCAACTGAAATGACAGTGCTGTTACCATTATTCAGAGAGCTCTATATAAAGACACAAGGAAAGGCTCTTCAAAAGCACTCCCCCAATCCGAATTAAAAAGTAATGAAGAATCACCTGTAGAAGCATTATTAGGTGTGAACTTTAATCCCTCCTGACAGTTGAAGGGAATGAATTGTGGCCTTCTTGGCTTGGGTTGGTGATGTAATTAGATAAAACAGTGGTAGCATCAGTGGTGCTCTGTCTGGCTGCTATTTCCTGAGAGAAAACCCACTGTGCACCTTAATGAAGTCTTCTGTGCAACCACTTTGTGTGCTATTTTGTACCTGCTGTACTTACACTTGAGAATACCTGCCAAATCTGGCTGTTCACAGAGTTTAGGCATATGTTTTGTGATCAGATCCTGAGAATCAGGCCCTGCAAATTTCCTGCAAAATTTATTTGGGAGGTTTTCCAGTTAGTGGGCAGGTCCTTCCCGTGGCCTTTAGCAAACCACTGCCTGAAGCAGACAGAAGGTGTTGTGCCACCTCCTAACCTTTGGTCATATGGCCATTTATATGCTACACACATTCCCAACAAAGAACAGGAATGGGGAATTTGTTGGTGGCATTTTTTCCTGAATATACAATTTTCTTGAATCATTGCAATGGGGATGGAATTAAGTCACTTGAATTGCATCAGGAACATGCATTGAATCTGTTATATATTCAAACATATGCATGTTTGAGGTCATCAAAATCTCAAATTGAGATAGGTAAGTGTGTAACAAAAACTTTAAAGCATTTAAGGCTAAACTTTATAAGCAAATAAAATTAAAAAAACATGAAAATATGAAAAAAATAACATTGAAAAGGAAGCAAATCTGTTGTCTTTAAGCCTGGATCTACTGAAGGTAATCAGGGGTATGCAATATTTCACAAATGAAACATATTTTCCTGATTTTTTTTATAATGATCTAAAACCCATCGGATCATTGCTAAGAAAAATCACAGTGTATCCAGGCAACCCATAAACCTCATCTTTTGTACTTAACATTGGATAAATATTCAATGAGCTATCAACATACAAAATGCAAATATTTCCTTACTTTATCTGTATTGCAACATAATAGCTTCAGCCAGCTTCTTACTTTTTCACTGCTTGCTGACATTGTAATTGTATTTAAAAGTGTTTTTTATTTTTTTTTATTTAGCAATGAACTGAGAGTGTTAATCCAAGCACTAGCATTGTCATAATTATTATTTACATTTATGTCTAATCTGTTGTGGAAATATCCACAAAGAACCTCAAAGGCATCACCTTCACAGGTTCAATTATTCAAGGAAAGCTTCAAAATCAGTCCTGGGAACTGCATGACAGGATCTGTCTTAAACTATTTTCATATGCTTGTATCTTTAAAATTACATTAGTAAATTGAAGATCTCAGAATGAGATCTTGGTTTGTTCTTAGAATTTGAATTTTTTTTTTTGAAAATATATTCAGCATAATGAGTAAAATATGATTAATTTCTAGCTATAGAAAGTCCTGTAGTCTTCTGATGTGCTATTATTCCAGAATTTCATTTTAGTTTGTAAGAGCCATGGAGTGGGCACAGGGGAATAAATGAGAACAAAACAGCTATTAGGCTGTATACAGATCAGCATATAGACCTCAGCTACTGGAAGATCACCTTTTCCAAAGACCTAAGAAACAATAACATCAGCAAGATTCTGCTGATTCTGACTCAGCATTGCTGCCTTAGTGGACAGCAGTAAATAACATATGGTAATACAAATTGGAGAAGACATATTTTTACCTTTTTTTCAATTCTTCCTTTTTAGGAAACCAAGAATGTAGTTCATTTAGTACCAGTTGAGCTTGTGACTGTGAATATATACATAAAAATGGTAATGAACAGTTTTTTTCCTGCATTACAGATGATTATCCTATGAATGTCTTTATTGTCTATTTTACCCAGCTCAGCAGAATCAGCTCTCAGAGCTTCAGCAAATAAAGTCTCAAACACACTGATCAGGTACACTTCAAGGAGCTGTGATTTATGATATTCAGTTGCTAAATTCAGACATGTTTTATTTTACTGTCATTTTGTAGATTTGGGAATCTAGAGTGACACCAATAATTTAAGGAGTTCATTTTTTCACACAATTGGAGATTTCACATGTGGAAGCTTTCATTATCCAAAGCCAGTGAGGAGATGAGGCCAATTTAGAAGACTGCAGTCAAACTGGTTGAATTGCTACTTTTTTCCAGACAAAATAGAAATCTTTACACGTAAAGTAAGAAAGCTGGTTTGAAGAGCAGCTGAGCTCAAGCAAAAAACAAAAGAAAAGAAACATGGCTGTGTGATACTGCTGGGATAGTCACAGCACACACTTTTCAATCAACATCTGTCACTGATGAAACTCCCTCAGAGGAAAGTTTGCAGCAGAGTATTTAGCTCATCAATATCGTTAAGTTTTGGTGATGACTGATGCTGAGACGACAAAATACATAGACATGTAAGGCAGTGCAATAGCAAAAAAACGGAAATTAGAAAAAATTGTTTTAATGTTGTCAAATTAATCAATAGTTTCTGACCCATCCTTTAAATAGTATAAATCTGCTTTGTCAATATTCATGTTCCCAGAAATGCATGTATTTATGTTTCAGTAATATTTTCTCATTTCATAGCACGGTAAAAACAATCTAAAAAAGAAATACATGTCACAAAAGCAAGAGGACGTAATGCATTTTTACAATTCTGTATAAATATCCATGTCAACCCAACCTGTTTACAAGGGTTCTATGAATATGATCTCTATAAATTATGATGTATATAAATATATGTACACTATTAATTTACTAAGAGAAACAAATATTCCTGCCCATAATTTTTTTCTGGCTGAGACTGCACAATTCTACCTCATCCAGTCTCAATAATTATTTCCACAAATATTAAAAAATGTGGACTTTTGTTTACCATTAAAGATGTTATTAAAATATACTCTGAATTTTTCCAATAAATGTTACAGTAGCATAAAAAGTGTCTTTAGTTTTGAAACTCCCCTATTTCTATAATCAAAAATCACATTGACCTTTGTGGGGAGTATGAGCATGAGTTAGTTTATATGTAAGAAAATGTAAGAAATCTTGTCCCTCCCTTCTTCTTCCTATATTCCAAAACGGTATCTTTTCCTGCTTCCTAGGTTAGAGTCACTGCTCTGCAAAGAACTGTTTTGCTGTTCTGTCCCTGATATGCAACCACATGCTTGGTAGGATTAAAATACATTTTGTTTCCTTGTATTCTGGGAGCAAATGATCCATTATTTTCCCCAATTTCTTGTCATCATCAATGAAATTTTATGGCTCCCAATTTTTTGTGTAGAACCTTTAAGTTACATTTGCCATATTTTGATGTTTCCTTGAAATTACTGACAATTTAAACAGGCAGATAATAAGAACATATTTCATAAGAACCTCCCTTTCTTCCAATGTGGAGGCATACATCTGTGCTTTGGAAGGCATAATCCAAGTGAAAAAAATTCCCTGCTTGTCACTTAAGTAAAGCTATTTCTAAGGCAGAGCGTTACAGCCGTTTAGTTACTCAATGTAATGCTAGACAAAATATCTAGGGAAAGAAAACCCCAAACATATTCTTCCTTTCATTACATGCATGTTTTTTTGTAAACTTTTTTTTTTTTTGTGAATGAAATCTTACTAGGTTAGTTAAATTAATATTATTTCAATATATTCTTATTTATTTAGAAAGTTCAATAGGTCAAATACAGGATGTGTGTTCTCAATGGCTCATTTCTTCCCATATTTAAAACAAAACTCAGTAAGGAATAAGATAGGCTTTAGATAATGTCATCAGTAAATTATCTATCAAAACAGATTCTCCTTCAGATGCTTCACAAAAGCCCTACTTAAAAGAATTACAAAGCTTTCTGTATCAAATATTTTTTTAAAAAACATAGCCCAAAATGGGTGCTTTGTGCAGTAGGAAAGCTTACAACTCAATCTTCTGACTAGGTGCAGAAAAGATACTGATGATTCTTAAATTTTAAGGCAGGCAGAAGCTTTGGGGTTAATTACTGCATGTCTTTTGAAATTTCCTGTCTATTGACACATCTTCTACGTGATGAGTACAATTTATTTACAGGAGGGAACTCATCAAAGAGGTATGGTTTTGGACAAAGGTCAGTGAAAGAGAATGCAAATGCTGGCAAGACTCTCTCTTGTATCAAACCCAGCAAACCTCACCAGGTCTCAGAAGTGCTGCACAGAGGATGATTCAAGTGAAAGGTTAAAAGGAGTGTAAGTACAACAAAAGTTGTGCCTCCCTTGCTACAGTCACTGAGTTGTTGGTAACCAGCAGTTAAGGACTTTTTGATCATGAGATTTTTTATCTGGACATTTTCTTCTGTTTATGTTTGAAAAATGTATCATACATTAATTTCCTAATTCTTCTTCTAGCCCTATTATTGAGCTCTATCATTCCATGAAAACTGTGCATATATTGTATTTTATAATAAGACCTCTTTAATTTCTTTTAAGCTTGTTCATTAACAATTTTGATACAAAGTAAACTTTACTTGGTTATAGTATTTGTACTGTTTGAGACTTTATATCATCTTTTATGTGTTCCTCCTATCAGCCATCTTACTTCCAAAGTGAAGAGTGTTTTTAATCTCCATATTTCTGATCTATCTTCCAACTCTGCCCTCCTTCTGCTCCTTTTTTTTTTAACAAGGACAATCAGAATTACAGTAATTTCACGAATACAAGCCGCACGGAGTATAAGCCGCATTTCTGGTGTGTTGGTAACTTAGATGTCTTTGTCAATAAAAAAGCCGCACCCAAATATTAGCTGCACTTTCATTCACGGCGAACTTTCACAAAGTCGTCGTTTAGTAACACAATCGCGGATCGCCGGGGCTTACTGGCTTACTGCCGACCTCGGAAACATTGTTTCCAAGTGAAAAAAGACACAGACAATAGCTACAGCAGCGTACCCTTTATTTACAAGCTGAAAAAGACACGAACAATAGTGTGGTCATTTTGCGAGCATTCCCAACGGATCCGCGTTGCCTTTAAACTGCCACTCAGCTGCGCGGGTGGGCAGCTGAGCTCCGAGCGGAGCCGCTCCTCTGCGCCGGCACAGCCACCCCGCTCAGCCGTGCAGGCGAGCGCCACCCCCCACCCCTCTCCCTGCGAGCCAAGCGGCTCTCCCCCTCTCCCTGCGAGATGAGCAGCTCCCCCACCCCTCTCCCTGCGAGCCGAGTGCCCGCTCCACCCCTCTCTATGTGAGCCCAGCCAACCACACAGCTGCACAAGACTGAAAACACTTAAAAAAGTACAGAGAAATATCACACACTTTTATCGAACTGCTGAGGGAACTCACCGAGGTAACTCACCCCGATAACACACCCCCCGCCCCTCAGTAAAGCCATCATCCACAGACAGGCAATAAGCTGTTCTCTGATTGGTTCATCATCGGAACACCGGGAAACCATGGATTTCAAACTGTTTTGGCTTGGGACAGGACCGGTACGGTACCAGGTAAGGGCAGATATCACATTTTTGTTAATAAATTAGCCACCCCGGAGTATTAGCCACACTTCCAGGTTTCCACCAACATTTTGGTCTAAATGGTGCGGCTTGTATTTGTGAAATTACTGTACATCCACAAGACACAGACTCACCAGACATATTGTCATAATGACAATTTCTGTTCTTTATTACTTTCATAATATTTCCTAAATTCTATTTGCCACTTTAACTGCCTCTGAACATTCAGCTGGTGCTTTCAAAAATCTGCTTATAATAACTACAAGATCTTTCAGAGCTCATTAGTGTGTATCTATAGTAGGGTTATTGTGTTTCTCCCACCAAATCCATTATTTTGCATTCATTGGCATTGCATTTTATCTGCCATTTCATTCCCATTTCCGGAGTTAATATCATGAGATATTTCTGCAGGTCTTCACAGTCAGCTGTAGATTTTAACTCACTATTCTAAACATACCTTTTACGCACACCACTGACTCTGTCAAAGGACTCCAGCAGATGTGAGAAGCAAAAATTGTGTTGCAAATCACATTCCTTTTACATAAAGTACATTGACCTTTTCCAATGTATTATAGTTACTTCCCTATCTAATAAGCCTATCTTTCTCATAGCATTTATTTATAGTCTCAGTTTTGAAATCAAGCACCTAGAAATAGCTGGATACCTCTTGCTACCCTTCAGAGATGCTAATTTGACTGACAGATTGGTTACCATAGTCAGTATTTCAGCAATTTGATATTTGAATTTCCTTAGTTCAGCTAGTTAAGAAATTGTATTGGTGTCTTGCTACAAGGCATTCTATTGAATTATTCTGACATCTGACACTTTAATATGAGACAGTTGCTCCTTTCTCGTCCTCATTCTTTTTGTATTAATTAAAAAAAATAATCTAAATATTATGCTATGGCCTTGTCTTCCTCAAGACCAGTCAGTATATTTTATTTGTCTAATAAACTTTATTTCTGGTTGGAGTTTTGCTTCTGATATATTTGAATAAAACTGGGGTTTTTCATTTTTATGCAACTAGCAGCTTGTTCCTCGAAAACTCTTTTCGGCTTTGTTGCTAAGGGCTCATATTTAGAAAACAAATTCATATTAATGGATTAAATTTTCTATGTTATTCCATATTTTTCTTCTTCTAGGTTTCCATTTTTGTGAAAATCCTTTTTTTGTTTTTTCTAAGACCTTCTTTTATTACCGTTTTAGTAAAATAGCTACCTTGATTATTTACTTCCAATTTAAGGAGAATTTTGATAAGCAAAGTGCAGGATAATGTGTAGTGCTAAGTAGTCTTCATTCTGTCATTAGCTAGCTGTTCCTTCTCATACCTCTAGTTTCGAAACTGCAGCAGAACCTAATGCATCATGCATGGAGAAAAAACCCCAAAAGAACAGGAGTAGCATGTAGTGATACCTTCCTAGACCCTAAGCATTGTAGGGTCTTGGATTTCCTAAACAAAGTTACTTGTATTTAACTTTTGATTTTCTCCACATATTTGTCAAGTACAATTTTAACTCGTATGTTGGCTCTTTTTCTATGCTTCAGACCCCAGATACCAGCCTCTACTTCCAAAGCATTTAATTAACAAGTATACAAATTTAGACACCAAGACCTGCAATGTCTACACAGTTCAATCTTTTCTGAACAGCAATTTTTTTCAAAAATCAAGTGAGAGAAATGTTCTGAAGTTTCTATTAAGGCAATAAGGCTGGGTGATTTGGTAGGATTAAATTTCTATTTATTTATTTATTTGCATAGTCCTGGTAAATGATTGGCATTAAATGAAAGATGTTTGATCTAATGATTGTAGCATATTCAGTTGAGACTGCAATGTACGCAGTACATGTAGATGAACAGAGTTTAAGACCATGAAAACTGAGACAACTTAATAGGATTGCCACTGAAAGACCTCTTGACACATCTTTTATTAACATCAAAATATGTGATTATCTTGACCATTGTGATTTTGGGTCTATTAGGAATGTCATAGGAAGATTATCCTAAGAGGACTGCTTTTTTCAACTCTTGACTTCTCTCTGAGACAGCTCAACAGGTTTTTTCAGGCTAGTGACATTCAATCTTTTGGTCACAGCAGATATTTTTCTCAGGAACTGAAGAAGGAAAACGTTTTCAAATCTAGAAGTTTATGAGATTTTTTTTCCTCACTGCTATGATGTAATGGGTTAAAAGCCATTAATTTTTCAGCTTCAAAAATTAGTTTTCTTAAATCCATGCCCCTTACACCACCAGGCAGTGCAGGCAGCAGCCAACAGGCTGGGGATTCCAAGGCTACACTGGGAGAGGGACTCTTCCAATGTCAGAGGTTTTGTACACCTCTTTCTGGGAGGAGGAGGCCAGAAGGAAAACCAGAAGGAATTCTGGAAATATGAGTTATTCCTGCTTTGCGTTTGGGGTGGTTGGAGCTGTTTTGACCTGATTTACTTCTTTCTCACCTTTGCAGCATTTGGTTTGTAAACCTCCAAACAGAGTTAGTAGAGCATTAGAAACTCAGACTTTCTTCTTCAACTTTGGGTTTAAAATAATACATTCTGCTGCTGGGATTCAACTTGCATCAGGAAACAATGGTGTAGATTTTCATCACCAAGAGGACAGTAAAAACAGTTCAATGGAGTCTTAACAGAATATTTGAAATGTCTAAAGAACTTCTGTGGGGATCTACAGGCAGGAATTAGAGATCCTCTGAGAGCCAGGTTTAAATATTTTATCATCAGAACTATCATTTTATGTAAGGATGATGTGCTCAACAACTACACAGACGTTGTTTTAATGACAGCTTAAGCAAAAGATTGCTTCCATTCTTTTCATAATGTGACTGATCCCACATCTGGGATAAATTCAGTGCTTTTTCCAAGAGAAATCCTCAGACTTGTTTCCTAATTCCAGCAAAGGTAGGGTAAGAAGGCAGGCACTGCTACTAGGTAGGCATCAGAAAGCACCAGACAGAGTAAGCATGGAGAGAGCAGAGGCTGGATTTCCACTGTAAACTTAAAGTCACTAAGCTTGATTATAATTTATATGAGAAAGGGGAGTGGGGGGGGGGGAATATTTATCTTTTTGCAAAGCCTCTGGATTTATTCTCTTTTGTGTTGACTTTGCATCATTTTTAAAAATACTTTCTTCAGAGTTCTGGCACTGTCTCTAAGACTGTGGGAAAATCAAAAAGTCTCCAACAACATTTTTTGTGTTAGAGAATCAATACATTACTTTATTCTGGCTAGGATGTGCAACAGAAATAATTTTATCCACACATAGCATGGGTGTGCAGAGAAAATACATGAAACATTACTCCTTACTAGATTTTTTTCAGACTTATACAGTCAAAACCCATAGAAATTCATTGGCTCAATGCTCATTGATCCCAAGTTGTGCAGTTCTCAGTATTTGGTTTCCTATTGGTCATTGATCTCTTTGCCTTCGATGTTAATTGGGTTCTCATTCTTGGTTCTCCTATGTCTGCATTTTGGAGCTGATGGTCATTGAAGGTTGCTGATGGTCGCTAACTTTTGTGCATCTTCTGTGCTACTCCCAGGCTGTAAGATCAGCCTTGAATGAGGAAACAGCCCTTTGAAAAGAATTGTAAAATTCCTTTTGCCCAGGGCAAAGCTGAACTAAATTCCTGACTAAAGTTATGTAAAAAAATTCAAACTTGGTATGCTTTTTG